>NC_091145.1:24652476-24952476 GCF_041381155.1 Argopecten irradians | reverse complement strand
GATGATGTGGCTGTTCCCTTTATTGACCTTGGTGACGTCGACACTAGCGCAAGTGAGAAATTCAAAAGATATAAGTGTATAGATTTGAATTTGAATGATCGTAATGGAAATATAAGTAATTTACTGTTACCAGATTTGACATACAGTTGATATGCATTCCATTCGTCAGAAAGGTAAATATTCATGGCAACCTAACGGGCGCCATTCTATTTATCTTTCTTTCGGATGGGCTTCATATCAACTGTATGTCCAATCTGGAAACATTAAATTAATATTAGGCTAAAATTAACAAGTAAAACGACTAATAATAAAGGCAGGTTTAGCGGACTAGGAATGATGATGACAAAGATGAGGGTGGTGATGATAGTGATGATGATGATGGATGATGATGATATGAGTACTTTGTAGGTTAGGTTGTGATTGAAGTGACATTGGAGGCGAATAAGAATGAAAGTATTTTAGCTCTATATTAGTACATCACATGATAAGTACTAGGAATGCGATTGGATAACAGCCATGGGTCTATTTTGCGACAGTTCCCGTCCTTCTTGACTACGGGAGACAATACCTGACTACAGGAACTATTTATCTATTATGGCCTGGTTGAGAGGGCACTATTGCCTCATAGTATTGTCGAGGGATGGAATAGTGCCCGAGCCGAAGGCGAGGGCACTATCCCATCACGAGACAATACTATGAGGCATTTTAGTGCCCTGAGAGGCCATAATAGGTTTAGTACATCACCCTCACATGAGACCCGTTTTCATGTCATCGTAACGTCAAGCTACACCTCGCAACGCTATTTTTATTTCCACACCACGTTGTTATATTAAAAGTACAACACATGAATTGTCGCAGAAATCTGTGTTTCTATAAAAACCTGATTCAGCTTCATGAAGATTAAAAGTAGATAAATATATAGAACATGAGTGAACTGTCTTCTGTAGAAAAGCAACATTTGCTCCCATCCCCGCATACCACAGCCTGTCCGCCATCTTTACAATACATTCACATTCAATTTCGCGCCACTTCGATAGTGCCCGCTTGCCCGGGCACTATTCCGTCTTTGCATATTACAGAGTTAGCTCCCTTGCGAGTAGGTATCGATTGCTACGTAATTATTTTGTGAGCGCAATTCACGTCGTTTTCTTCGAAACGTATGACGTTACGCTCGCAAATACATGACGTCACAATCAATACCTACCCGCAAGTGCAGATGACTCTGTAATATGCAAATTAGGAATTGTGTAGCCAATCAGAATCAAGCATTATGTCATGTGATGTACTAAACCCAAGTATAGGCCCCCGGTTATGATCACGCGACAAAATAATATGACGTCATAATGATTGTCATGTGACGTACTAAATCTATTATGGCCCTTTCCCTCGGGAACAGTTCTCCTATACCTCGCCAGACAACACTATAGGAGAGCGGTTCCCTATGGAAAAGGCCATAATAGAAAAATAGTATTTTGGTTTATTGCTTCTGAAAAGGAAATAAAAATATATTTAAAAAATGTCTTTGGGACAGATGTATAAACCGGATATTGTGATAGGTGCAAATTTTGTGGTCCAAACATATAAGAAGATACATGTATATATGATCACAAAACGTCAACATCAAAAGTGCAAAAAGAAACGTGCGTAACATCTGTACGGCGCACTATAAACTGGTGACAAGAAAAAGGTTTTCACAAAGAAAATATACACACAATAGAGGAGAAATTCACCTTAATTGTGATGATGTTAGTGGTACCAAATGCCTGTTGCAGTAAGACTGCTTTAAAATAAATGTTTACTATCGATGCACAAAAGTATATTTGTATAATGTAATTAGAACGTTTGTACTTACTATTTGTATGAGGTTAAATAATACAATACTAGATACAAACACACCAGGCTTGACAAAAATTAAGTCATTTCTAAAGGACATTTTTAATAGCGGCTATGAATAGCAGAAGCCATCGAGCGCGTAATGCCTGTAAGGTATTCTTTATATAGATTTTTTAAATAGAGTGTTTATACTAAGTACATACTCCAGCTTTTTAAGAGCATTTATGTTTTTTTATAACCGAAGAATAAATATCGATATTTTTTACGAGGCCGATTCGAATACATGTATATCCGCAATGTCTTTTATTTAGAAACAATAAAGGACCAAATACATGTATAAAGCCATGAGTCGAAACCCCGCCGCCTTCTATTGTACATTAACAGATGAATTAATCGTATTTTTAATTATTCGTATGAAATGTATGGATAGTTGATAGCTTTCTTATCAGGAATATAATTCACCTGCAATTCTATACGACTTTGGATTTCGTTAGTAAGCCTTTTTGTCGAACTCTACTGAGGGCTTTCGAAATATCGCGTGAAATATAAGAATATAAGTATATGTTTTTTTCATACGCAGTGAATATATGATAATAAGATATTAAATTCTAGAAGTATACATGAATCGCGTAGAGCTATTATGCTAATTTTAACTTATAACATGTTATTTATTATCCTATTACTTAATCTAATACATTTATAAACACCAGTCTTTAGAGACAAAATAAAAACAACTGATGGTTTCTCATGCATTTAAGCATTGATGTCACTATTTTTTTAATTTTATCGGGGTATGAAAAAAAAATTGTTTGCAAACTGTGAATCCGCGTAGCGGATTCCCGACAAAAGTTTGCAAACAATTTTTTGTCATACCCCGATAAAATTAAAAAAATAGTGACATCAATACTTAGGGATTCTTTTTTCCGAATCAATACGCAACGTCAATGTCTCTATTGTGACGTCAAGATAATGTCGGGTTTCGCGATATTCTCGAAAAAAATTTTCATAGTGGTATGCAAAAAAATATTGGCCAATCAGAAAGCCGGATTTGGTATGAAAACAAAGAAAAATTAATTATATAATGTATGTGATCATACCTGTCTATTTGCATGGTTTGTATTATACAATCTTAGCAAACTCTCAAAGAATTTTACAGATGAAAAAGCGTTCAGATTTATTAAAAGTGACTTACCCTCAAATGTGTTTTTTGAGCACACGATTAATTGTTTCATCGTGAAACACGTGGCTGTTGTTTTTGTCGTTGAACATAGGAGGAGAGAAACCGTAAGTGTTGCTTTCTCCGAATCCTTGGGTAGTTTTTCCACATACATAACCAAGTAATAACATAATAGTTAGAAAAATACAAATAAAACAATACTGCAGTACTTTTAGAGAGTTCATATCGATAACGTGAAGCTTGTGAGCTATAGTCTTGTATGCGAGCTGAGAAAAGTTGAAATAACAGACTATTATACACACGCGCTACAGCGCGACCGTTTCTAATTCCATGCTACCTTCCCCGCAATCAGCCTTAAATTGATGTCCAATCCCTGTAGCGTATCTGGCTGGAGAGAAATACAATATGTAATGAATTCAACAAGAGTAAAGCCATATGGTGGTTGGTTCGATTGATACTTAAAGATGTCTCCATCGCCGTCAGAGCATAAATGATAGTCATCATTTTGAACGCAATACATTAGTGTTTAAGCATGTAATACATGCTGTGATATAGTGCCCCAACCCACAACACAAGGGGGGGGGGGGGGGGGGGGGGGGGGGGGGGGGGGGGGGGGGGGTGAGACTAAATCAACACACAAAGAATACTACAGAAAATAGGAGATTGTCTTTTTGCCTTTGTGGTGACTTGCGCAATCGTTACTTCATTATATATAAGATTATAGTGCCACGGAATTTTTTTCGGGATGCAATTAATTATTTTTCATAATTTTTAACTTGAAGTAAAATTAGAAGCTCAAACTTTTCAATGGTGGTAATGGTGTAAAGTAAGTAACTTTTTTAACTGAAGAAAATACAAAATCGTCTGCTCCTTTTTTTGATAGTGTAAAAATTACCATTTTTCAGCGGTGGAGCATCTTTAACCAATCTAACTATTTTATCGATGATCGGAGCTGGTTTACTTTAGAGAAAGTTTATGCTTTCTTTGCCGGATCAACTGTAGGATCAATATTGGATACATTACTATGAGATGTAAGTCATAAGCAGTTTATTTATCGCTTTCCTCATTTAAGCTTAACCTTATGAAGAGAAAGCATATCAACCTCTAGTTGCGATTTGAGCGGTGTTATACGCAACTATCAGTGGGTGTTAATCTGGTATATATTCTAACTTATAGAAGTCCACATTTAATCTACGATCAGGGAAGCACACATTTGTCTCAGTCGCTAAGCGCTGAAGAAACTCGTTGATATGACATAAGGAACTATTAATCAACATTGTGTTCGTATGAAGGTGATGAAAATAGAAATGCCAGAGGACAAGTAAATTTAGAGTTGGGAGTATCATCCAGAAGGGAAAGGGATCCAAAAAAATAAAAAAAAAAAAAGCTCTTTCATAAAAAAAATTGAAATTAAACGTTACTCATACAGACCATTACTAACGCTTATAGTAACTATAATCTACCAACGAGAAGGTTGGTAGACTTTGGTATCACATTGTTATTACTTCGCTAATTCGTAAAAAGGTTACTACAAATTCATTCAGACCTCATCGAATCAAAGACTGGAAATTAGGAGTACTTGTATTCATCCAGATACAAGGATTCTATTAGATGATCGTTGTGAGTTTTGCGTTTTTTCTTGATTGTGTGGCGATCTAGACGTGCCACGGATCAGGATCTTTACAACATTCAATGACAATAACCTTGAGACCGATGAACACCATTTTCCCCAGTTTGACAACTGAACTTGAACATCCGTAACCCTCAGCTACTGAAGATATCGACACAGGGCTACTTGCCCCTTTCATACTCATACGAGAGTTGTTATTGACCAATCAATATATTAGCATATAGTCTGCAGATCATTCCGGCAAATAGCCAAATCAATTAGCGAAATGGTAACTATACACATGTAAAAGATTTAGTCATAGTCATATTCGAAAGAATCATTATAACTGAAAACTGCATCTTAGGAAGTTACAAAAAGTACCTATACATTGATACCTGAGTGATACGTGGCATGAACGAAATTTCACTTGACAATTTTTGTGTCAACATATTAGTTACATTAGCGCTGATCCTTTGCTTCAAAATATTTTATTAAATAGCAAAATAATCATATGATATCAATTTCATATAACATAAACAATATATATATGACTAAATGTTATAGATTTAATTCACTTTAAAGACTTGTTCGTGTAGTTTCATGTGTGTGACACAATTTTTTAAACAATAGAGTTAGGATGGAACTATATAGGTCACAAGGATCAATAACTAGCTATTTTCTTTCCATATCCCAAATGAAATTATTTTAACTATAGTGTGGACATACGAATTAACTTTCACACACTATATATGTCTTGTCCATTAAGTATTGAAATTAATTAATTTTTTACCGACATTTAGAAAAAACATATATATAACATATGAATGATAACCCTGCAATACAGATGATTTATTTAGAAAATCATCAAAATTAAACCCCCCGAGCAACTGATTTTATACCCTAGCAACCCAAAAATCAATCTTTATTTCGACCACAAAAAAACAGACTTTTTCAAAAGTAAATTTCTTGGAAATGCAACCATAGTTGGTATTGAACATCATATCAAAGTAATGGCATATATCTGTGCTAAAAAATCGTAAAATAAAAATCCGTAGTCAGGCATCTATTTTTTGACAAATTACCAATCAAAATATGCTGTTTTCATAACTTTTTGAAAAGGATTTTAGCATATTCTTTTTCTTATATTTCTTATATATTACGCCAAAATATTAAAAATTAGGTGCCACATTTACAAAAATATATTACACATGGATGATAGCCCCTTTACAGGCGATTTATTTAGAAAAGTATCAAAATTAAACCCCCAAGCAACTGATTTTATACCCTAGCAACTGAAAATCAATCTTCATTTCGACCACAAAAAACAGACTTTTTCAAAAGTAAATTTCTTAGAAACGCAACCATATTTGGTATTGAACATTATATCAATGTTATGGCATATATCTCCGATAAAAATAGTAAAATAAAAATCCATAGTCATTCATCTATTTTTTTGTCAAATCAAATATGCTGTTTTCATAACTTTTTAAAAGGGACCTTAGCATGTTTTTTTTCTATATTCCATATACATTCCGCCTAAATATAACAAATTGGGTGCCAAATGTACAAAAATATATAACATAGGGATGATAGCCTAATTGGAGACGATTTATTTAGAAAATTATCAAAAACAGACTTTTTCAAAAGTAATTATCTTGGAAACGCAACCATAGTTGGTATTGAACATCATATCAAAGTTATGCCATATATCTGCCCTAAAAAATCGTAAAATAAAAATCTGTAGTCAGTCATCAAAATCTGCTGGGGTTTTTATAACTTTTTGAAAAGGATTTTAGCTTTTTTTTCCCCTATATTTTCATATATATTATGCCAAAATATTAAAAAAATAGGTGTCAAATTTACAAAAATATTTTAAATATATGTGATAGCCCGAATACAGGTGATTTGTTTAGAATTTGGTCAAATTTAAACCTCCCTAGTAACTGGTTGTATACCTTATCAAACCCTGAAAGTATGAGGCATGTCGATTTTCTAAAAAGAGTTTCGAATATTTGACAGATGGGGAAAATAGGACACAAATCATAATTCCAGTTTCCCATAAAATGACCCAAAATTTTCCATATAAATTTTTTTTCTAAACATATATTGAAACATTCTCTTACAATCTTATTTGTGCCGATGCAAACAGAATACAAGGTATTTCACTTTTAAACTTAAGTTTCTTGTTACCAAAGCTCCATTATTGCATATTTGACTATGGGAATTTCGACCCCTAACCTTGATCCTACCGCATGATCGATTAATTGACGCGCCATTTACTGCTAAATATTATTTACTGTATATAATATATAATATTATTTATTATTTACATTGTTTATAAACCCATGGTAATCGCTATTGAAGGATGTGATATGTCATGTTATAGACATATATAAGTTACAGTTATTGACAAAGTTTAAACATATTTGATCCAACGACTAATGAGATATTGGTCATTTTACAAAACTTGTGTATAGTGACCAGGTTACCATGGCAACCATTCTGTCAACAAATACAATCTGCTTGCTCATCTGCACATGCTCTTCAACATTACTATGAAGATAAATTTATATTAGCCCAGTATTTCAAGAGTTGTCCGGAGTTATGTTGTTTGGGTTTTTTCCTTTCTACAAAAGACATGTTTGTATATTGACCTAGTTACCATGGCAACCAACATAATGACAATAGGAAACATGGGTACACATCTACACATGGTCCTCAACGTTAACATTGCTTCAAGTTTCAATGCAGTTAAGAGGGAGCTTGAAAACATTTTCTTGTAAAGACAGAAAAACAGTCAGACAGACAGACAGGCAAGTCAATATTCAATATACCCCCCCCCCCCTCCCATTGCCACGGAACTCTTTGTTGCGCGCGGGATGGGGTTGGGGTATAGCAATGTTTTGATTATATTACTTTTTCAAAAGACATTCTTGATTATTCTGAAGTTTGTTCAATGTGTCTCAACTAACATAAAACATTTATGAAACCCTTTTTGGGAAAAGACAGATTTAATACTATTTATTAACTATCTATGTGTATAGCAAAAATCATGACTGTTACTTAACTTGCCCTAAGATTTCCCTAAAATGACCATTTGATTTTTTTGGTGATATTATGACAAAAATTTTATCTGAAAGTATTATAAAACATTCTGCTATACATAATTAGCATAATTGATGCTAAAATAATAGGAATAAAAAGGTGATCTACCTTTAAACTTGAAGTTCTGGCTGCCAAATGAGGTATTATTGCATATTTGACCATATGACCTTTAACCCCTTACTTTGACCTCACCGCATGGTCGAAAAAATTGACACCGTCATTTTTTTTTTCGAAAGAGGATGACCTACTGACCATTTTGGTATATGGTGTCAAACTTCGTCAAGAAGTGCCCACGGAACCCCCAAAACCCGACATAAGCCACCGGACTATTTTTAGACGAAGTTAAAGATCCCATACTATTAGATTACGAAGATTGTGTTCCTGTATATTTAATTATATCGACCGTTAAAATTAGGAATTATTTATATTTCTATTTATCTTTCTTTCGGATGGGCTTCATATCAACTGTATGTCCAATCTGGTAACATGAAATTAATATTAGGCTAAAATTAACAAGTAAAACGACTAATAATAAAGGCAGGTTTAGCGGACTAGGAATGATGATGACAAAGATGAGGGTGGTGATGATAGTGATGATGATGATGATGATGATGATGATATGAGTACTTTGTAGGTTGTTGTGATTGAAGTGACATTGGAGGCGAATAAGAATGAAAGTATTTAGCTCTATTTAGTACATCACATGATAAGTACTAGGAATGCGATTGGATAACAGCCATGGTCTATTTTGCGACAGTTCCCTGTCCTTCTTGACTACGGGAGACTATACCTGACTACAGGAACTATTTATCTATGATGGCCTGGTTGAGAGGGCACTATTGCCTCATAGTATTGTCGAGGGATGGAATAGTGCCCGAGCCGAAGGCGAGGGCACTATCCCATCACGAGACAATACTATGAGGCATTTTAGTGCCCTCTCAAATAGGCCATAATAGGTTTAGTACATCACCCTCACATGAGACCCGTTTTCATGTCATCGTAACGTCAAGCTACACCTCGCAACGCTATTTTATTTCCACACCACGTTGTTATATTAAAAGTACAACACATGAATTGTCGCAGAAATCTGTGTTTCTATAAAACGGGATTCAGCTTCATGAAGATTAAAAGTAGATAAATATAGAACATGAGTGAACTGTCTTCTGTAGAAAAGCAACATTTGCTTCCATCCCCGCATACCACAGCCTGTCCGCCATCTTTACAATACATTCACGTTCAATTTCGCGCCACTTCGATAGTGCCTGCTTGCCCGGGCACTATTCCGTCTTTGCATATTACAGAGTTAGCTCCCTTGCGAGTAGGTATCGATTGTTACGTCATTATTTTGTGAGCGCAATTCACGTCGTTTTCTCCGAAACGTATGACGTTACGCTCGCAAACACATGACGTCACAATCAATACCTACCCGCAAGTGCAGATAACTCTGTAATATGCAAATTAGGAATTGTGTAGCCAATCAGAATCAAGCATTATGTCATGTGATGGTACTAAACCGAAGTATAGGCCCCCGGTTATGATCACGCGACAAAATATATGACGTCATAATGAATGTCATGTGACGTACTAAATCTATTATGGCCCTTTCCCTCGGGAACAGTTCTCCTATACCTCGCCAGACAACACTATAGGAGAGCGGTTCCCTATGGAAAGGGCCATAATAGAAAAATAGTATTTTGGTTTATTGCTTCTGAAAAGGAAATAAAAAATATATTTAAAAAATGTCATTGGGACAGATGTATAAACCAGATATTGTGATAGGTGCAAATTTTGTGGTCCAAACATATAAGAAGATACATGTATATATGATCACAAAACGTCAACATCAAAAGTGCAAAAAGAAACGTGCGTAAACATCTGTACGGCGCACTATAAACTGGTGGCAAGAAAAAGGTTTTTACACAAAGAAAATATACACAATAGAGGAGAAATTCACCTTAATTGTGATGATGTTAGTGGTACCAAATGCCTGTTGCAGTAAGACTGCTTTAAAATAAATGTTTACTATCGATGCACAAAAGTATATTTGTATAATGTAATTAGAACGTTTGTACTTACTATTTGTATGAGGTTAAATAATACAATACTAGATACAAACACACCAGGCTTGACAAAAATTAAGTCATTTCTAAAGGACATTTTTAATAGCGGCTATGAATAGCAGAAGCCATCGAGCGCGTAATGCCTGTAAGGTATTCTTTATATAGATTTTTAAATAGAGTGTTTCTACTAAGTACATACTCCAGCTTTTTAAGAGCATTTATGTTTTTTATAACCGAAGAATAAATATCGATATTTTTTACGAGGCCGATTCGAATACATGTATATCCCCAATGTCTTTTATTTAGAAACAATAAAGGACCAAATATAAAGCCATGAGTCGAAACCCCGCCGCCTTCTATTGTACATTAACAGATGAATTAATCGTATTTTCAATTATTCGTATGAAATCTATGGATAGTTGATAGCTTTCTTATCAGGAATATAACTCACCTGCAATTCTATACGTCTTTGGATTTCGTTAGTAAGCCTTTTTGTCGAACTCTACTGAGGGCTTTCGAAATATCGCGTGAAATATAAGAATATAAGTATATGTTTTTTTCATACGCAGTGAATATATGATAATAAGATATTAAATTCTAGAAGTATACATGAATCGCGTACAGGTATTATGCTAATTTTAACTTATAACATGTTATTTATTATCCTATTACTTAATCTAATACATTTATAAACACCAGTCTTTAGAGACAAAATAAAAACAACTGATGGTTTCTCATGCATATAATGTATGTGATCATACCTATGTATTTGCATGGTTTGTATTATACAATCTTAGCAAACTCTCAAAGAATTTTACAGAAAAAAAAACGTTCAGATTTATAAAAGTGACTTACCCTCAAATTTATTTTTGAACACACGATTAATTGTTTCATCGTGAAACACGTGGCTGTTGTTTTTGTCGCTGAACACAGGAGGAGAAAACCGTAAGTGTTGCTTTCTTCCGAATTCTTGGGTAGTTTTCCACATACATAACAAAGTTATAATGTTGAAAATACAAATAAAACAATACTGCAGTACTTTTCGAAAGTTCATATCGATAACGTGAAGCTTGTGAGCTTATCGTTGAGCTGAGAAATGTGAAATTTCTGACTTTATACACTCCTAAGCGACCGATTCTAATAGCTACCTTCCCAGCAATCAGCTTAATTGTGTCCAATCCCTGTAGCGTATTTGCTGGTGGAAATACAATATTATGAATTTAAAAGGTATAGTCATATGGTGATTGTATCGATTAATATTTAAGATGCTCCACCGCCGACAGAGCATAAATGATATTCATCATTTGAACAATACTTGGTGTTTAATCGTGTATATATATGCCTAATCAACACAAAAAAAAAATAACATAAAATAATTTGTTTTGCCTTTGGTGCATGCGCAATCATTACTTCATTATATATAAGATATAGTGCCACGGAATTTTTTCGGGATGCAATTAATTATTTTTCATATTTTTAACTTGAAGTAAAATTAGAAGCTCAAACTTTTCAATGGTGGTGATGGTGTAAAGTAAGTAACTTTTTTAACTGAAGAAAAATACAAAATCGTCTGCTCCTGTTTTTGATAGTGTAAAAATACCATTTGTCAGCGGTGGAGCATCTTTAACCAATCTAACTATTTTATCGATTATCGGAGCTGGTTTACTTTAGAGAAAGTTTATGCTTTCTTTGCCGGATCAACTGTAGGATCAATATTGGATACATTACTATGAGATGTAAGTCAAACAGTTAATTAGCTTTCCTCTTAACCTAAATAAACATATCAACCTCTTACTTGGTATATAAACTATCACTATGAAGTCCACATTTATTTACATAGGACACACACTTTGTCATCCGATGGAAAACTCATTGAATAATAACATTTAGTACATTTTTCGCTGTGAAATATAAGGTTTTACGGTGAGTATAAAAGCGATATACTTCACTCCAGTAATATTTCATCTCGTGAGGTGGTAACTTTGGTTTCACTCGTACTTCGCATTCGTGAAAAGTATCAAAGTTTCGACCACACTCGATGAAATATTACTTGTATTCATCAAGAAACAAGGATTGTTATATGACTGTGAGTTTTGCCGTTTTCTGATTCGTCTAGACTGCTCGGACAGGTCTTGACAAAATGCAATGACAACCTGAGACCGATGAACACCTGTTCAGAGGTTGACATTGCAAATCCGGTAACCTCGCTATAAATAGACACAGGGAATTCCCTTTCTCTTCTACATTTTTGACCAATCAATATATAGCATTGCCGATCATCTGGCAATAGCCAAATCAAACATGGCAGACAATAGTGTGGTAGGATTAGGAAAGGTAACTTACACACGTTAAATGTAGCTGTATATTCGAAGATCATATTCTGAAAAATGCATAATAGAAGTACTAAAAGTACCTACATTGTACTGAGGATACGTGGATGAAGATTTTCTTGACTTTTTGTCAAATTAGTCATTACGCTGTCCTTGCTTCAAAATTATTTTAAATAGCAAAACTTGTATCATTTCATATAACAAAACAATTATTGACTTTTTGTAGGTTAATACGAGGAATTAACCTACAAAAAGTCAATATTTGTATAATATCCTAATATCCTCTATATATCATTTTGATTCCATAGGTCGAATCATCAATGAGACAAACTATAAAATGCATGTGCAAATTCATAATTATTGAAACTATTACAAGTCAAAAAACGTGTATTTCCAATTTTGACCCACTGGTGTTTATTACTGATATGTTTTATTTTTACTGATGCCTTAATATATGGTATCATGATACGATATAAAATGAAGATAATATCCTACTTATTCTTAAGTGAAGTATACGATTGAATTTCAGTTTTGCTCTTTTAGTCCGATGGCTTATGTAATTCCGGTGGATTTTCGTGATGAAGTTTGACACCATATATTAAATGTTCAGTAGGTCAACCTCTTTCAATAATATAATGGTGTAATTTTTTTGACCATGTGGAGGGGTCAAAGATCAAAGGTCAAATGGATGATAGGCTGGAAACCTGCAAAAAAACCTGGCAGGAGTGAGATTATATTTTTCATTTAGAGCGCATAACTTGATTTTTCTTCTTCAATATATGCCAAATGTTTAATTTATTCACTAAAGACTTGTTTGTTAGTTCATGATGGGAAATTTTTGAAAAATGTAAGATGGAATTATGGTCAAAGGTCATACTAGCTAGTTTCTTTCATATCCAAATGAAAATTAAAACATAGTGACATCGATGCTTACACATATTACGTCATAGTATTGAAAATTAAGTGCCAAATGTACAAAAATATATAACATATGAATGTTAACCCCAATACAGATAATTTATTTAGAAAATCATCAAAATTTAACCCCCCCGAGCAACTGATTTTATACCCTAGCAACCCAAAAATCAATCTTCATTTCGACCACAAAAAAACAGACTTTTTAAAAAGTGAATTTCTTGGAAACGCAAAAATATGAAAAATTGGGTGCCAAATGTACAAAAATATATTACATATGGATGATAGCCTCATAACAGGCGATTTATTTAGAAAATTATCAAAAACAGACTTTTATAAAAGTAAATACCTTGGAAACGCAACCATAGTTGGTATTGAACATCATATCAAAGTTATGCCATATATCTGCCCTAAAAAATAGTAAAATCAAAATCCGTAGTCAGTCATCCATTTTTTTGTCAAATTACCAATCAAAATCTGCTGGGTTTTTTTATAACTTTTTAAAAAGGATTTTAGCTTTTTTTTCCCCTATATTTCATATATATTATGCCAAAATATTAAAAATTAGGTGCCACATTTACAAAAATATATTACGTATAGGTGATAGCCCCAATACAGGTGATTTGTTTAGAATTTGGTCAAGTTTAAACCTCCCTAGTAACTGGTTGTATACCTTATCAAACCCTGAAAGTAATATTTGACAGATGGGAAAAATAGAACACAAATCAGAGGTCCATTTTCCCATAAAATGACTCAAAATTTTCCTTATAAAAATGTTTAAGAACTCATTTTTCTAAACATATATTGAAACATTCTCTTACAGTCTGATTTGTGCCGATGCAACGAGAATACAAGGTATTTCACTTTTAAACTTGAGTTTCTTGTTACCAAAGCTCCATTATTGCATATTTGACCATGGGAATTTCGACCCCTAACCTTGATCCTACCGCATGATCGATTAATTGACGCTCCATTTACAGATACTGCTGCTCCCATTTCGTTTTAAAGACGTCATAATACACGAAATGTCATATTATCATTGTGACGTCACAATAAGGAAAATATAGGGGAAATCCGCCATACAGAATGGAAGATTGAATAGAATGATGTAAACAGCTAATACAATCTATCTTGCTTTTCAAATCTTCATCTCATACAAAAATGTTAATGATAAAATATGACAATTTCAAAATGTTAAAGTCTACAATTGATAAATAATACCCGTGACAACAAAGCATATACACTGATGTGTATTACAATCTCTAAGGTGAAAGTTTTAGAGAATGTCATATTTGAAATACCCATGAAAGCCAATGAAGTGTCCATAAAGATCAGTGGTAAACACAGGGACCTGGCACGAAAATTTTCAACAAACATTATACATATATATATATTATAGTATCAAGGGTATGAACTCGGCAGTCGAGAAAAACGGACCTATTTTTCTAAAACCATGATTATTTTAATAAATGGGCTCTATACAACATTGACGTATATCTTACCTTAAAGAGAAATAATTTATCTTTCCAATGAGTGCTTGATGAACAAAATTGGCCGAGTATTGACGAAGTTATTGCTTGGTGAATCGGGAAATTTACGAAAAATATGCTAGGTAGACATTTCCCTGTCCGGTCGAAATGTCATCTCGCCTCTAATGGGTACCTCAATAACCAAGCCAAAATCACAAAATCTACGCTTATGGCGGTAAACACTACCCATAACTGTGTTCATCAACAATCTCCTTTGGAGGTGTCATGACCCGTACTTTGTAGAAACTCCATTTAAACATCATGTAGCTCACTTACTTTGACCATCACCGCCATGTTCATTTGTTCTTCGGAACGCTTCTCGATTTTACCGACAAGCACAACACTACATAATTTGCATAATGTAGTCACGATATGTAAAATCGAGAAGCATTCCGAGAGAAAAATGAAACTCTTCTGTAGAAAAGCAACATTTGCTTCCATCCCCGCATACCACAGCTTCTTTCAAACCGTTTTGTGTTGAACTATATTCAGAAGCTGATGATGTGGCTGTTCCCTTTATTGAACTTGGTGACGTCGACACTAGCGCAAGTGAGAAATTCAAAAGATATACGTGTATAGATTTGAATTTGAATGATCGTAATGGAAATATAAGTAATTTACTGTTACAAGATTTGACATACAGTTGATATGCATTCCATTCGTCAGAAAGGTAAATATTCATGGCAACCTTACGGGCGCAATTCTATTTATCTTTCTTTCGGATGGGCTTCATATAAACTGTATGTCCAATCTGGTAACATTGAATTAATATTAGGCTAAAATTAACAAGTAAAACGACTAATAATAAAGGCAGGTTTAGCGGACTAGGAATGATGATGACAAAGATGAGGGTGGTGATGATAGTGATGATGATGATGATGATGATGATGATGATATGAGTACTTTGTAGGTTGTTGTGATTGAAGTGACATTGGAGGCGAACAAGAATGAAAGTATTTAGCTCTATTTAGTACATCACATGATAAGTACTAGGAATGCGATTGGATACTATGAGGCATTTTAGTGCTCTCTCAAATAGGCCATAATAGGTTTAGTACATCACCCTCACATGAGACCCGTTTTCATGTCATCGTAACAGAAGCACGTCAAGCTACACCTCGCAACGCTATTTTTATTTCCACACCATGTTGTTATATTAAGAGTACAACACATGAATTGTCGCAGAAATCTGTGTTTCTATAAAACCTGATTCAGCTTCATGAAGATTAAAAGTAGATAAATATAGAACATGAGTGAACTGTCTTCTGTAGAAAAGCAACATTTGCTCCCATCCCCGCATACCACAGCCTGTCCGCCATCTTTACAATACATTCACGTTCAATTTCGCGCCACTTCGATAGTGCCCGCTTGCCCGGGCACTATTCCGTCTTTGCATATTACAGAGTTAGCTCCCTTGCGAGTAGGTATCGATTGCTACGTAATTATTTTGTGAGCGCAATTCACGTCGTTTTCTTCGAAACGTATGACGTTACGCTCGCAAATACATGACGTCACAATCAATACCTACCCGCAAGTGCAGATGACTCTGTAATATGCAAATTAGGAATTGTGTAGCCAATCAGAATCAAGCATTATGTCATGTGATGTACTAAACCCAAGTATAGGCCCCCGGTTATGATCACGCGACAAAATATATGACGTCATAATGATTGTCATGTGACGTACTAAATCTATTATGGCCCTTTCCCTCGGGAACAGTTCTCCTATACCTCGCCAGACAACACTATAGGAGAGCGGTTCCCTATGGAAAGGGCCATAATAGAAAAATAGTATTTTGGTTTATTGCTTCTGAAAAGGAAATAAAAAATATATATTTAAAAAATGTCTTTGGGACAGATGTATAAACCAGATATTGTGATAGGTGCAAATTTTGTGGTCCAAACATATAAGAAGATACATGTATATATGATCACAAAACGTCAACATCAAAAGTGCAAAAAGAAACGTGCGTAACATCTGTACGGCGCACTATAAACTGGTGACAAGAAAAAGGTTTTCACAAAGAAAATATACACAATAGAGGAGAAATTCACCTTAATTGTGATGATGTTAGTGGTACCAAATGCCTGTTGCAGTAAGACTGCTTTAAAATAAATGTTTACTATCGATGCACAAAAGTATATTTGTATAATGTAATTAGAACGTTTGTACTTACTATTTGTATGAGGTTAAATAATACAATACTAGATACAAACACACCAGGCTTGACAAAAATTAAGTCATTTCTAAAGGACATTTTTAATAGCGGCTATGAATAGCAGAAGCCATCGAGCGCGTAATGCCTGTAAGGTATTCTTTATATAGATTTTTAAATAGAGTGTTTCTACTAAGTACATACTCCAGCTTTTTAAGAGTATTTATGTTTTTTATAACCGAAGAATAAATATCGATATTTTTTACGAGGCCGATTCGAATACATATATATCCGCAATGTCTTTTATTTAGAAACAATAAAGGACCAAATACATGTATAAAGCCATGAGTCGAAACCCCGCCGCCTTCTATTGTACATTAACAGATGAATTAATCGTATTTTTAATTATTCGTATGAAATGTATGGATAGTTGATAGCTTTCTTATCAGGAATATAATTCACCTGCAATTCTATACGACTTTGGATTTCGTTAGTAAGCCTTTTTGTCGAACTCTACTGAGGGCTTTCGAAATATCGCGTGAAATATAAGAATATAAGTATATGTTTTTTTCATACGCAGTGAATATATGATAATAAGATATTAAATTCTAGAAGTATACATGAATCGCGTAGAGCTATTATGCTAATTTTAACTTATAACATGTTATTTATTATCCTATTACTTAATCTAATACATTTATAAACACCAGTCTTTAGAGACAAAATAAAAACAACTGATGGTTTCTCATGCATTTAAGCATTGATGTCACTATTTTTTTTAATTTTATCGGGGTATGGAAAAAAAATTGTTTGCAAACAATTTTTTTTGATATCCCGATAAAATTAAAAAAAAATAGTGACATCAATACTTAGGGATTTTTTTTCCGAATCAATACGCAACGTCAATGTCTCTATTGTGACGTCAAGATAATGTCGGGGTTTCGCGATATTCTCGAAAAAAATTTTCATAGTGGTATGCAAAAAAAATATTGGCCAATCAGAAAGCCGGATTTGGTATGAAAACAAAGAAAAATTAATTATATAATGTATGTGATCATACCTGTCTATTTGCATGGTTTGTATTATACAATCTTAGCAAACTCTCAAAGAATTTTACAGATAAAAAAGCGTTCAGATTTATAAAAGTGACTTACCCTCAAATTTGTTTTTGAGCACACGATTAATTGTTTCATCGTGAAACACGTGGCTGTTGTTTTTGTCGTTGAACATAGGAGGAGAAAACCGTAAGTGTTGCTTTCTTCCGAATCCTTGGGTAGTTTTCCACATACATAACAAAGTAATAATATTTAAAATACAAATAAAACAATACTGCAGTACTTTTAGAGAGTTCATATCGATAACGTGAAGCTTGTGAGCTTGTCGTTGAGCTGAGAAATGTGAAATTTCTGACTTTATACACTCCTAAGCGACCGATTCTAATAGCTACCTTCCCAGCAATCAGCTTAATTGTGTCCAATCCCTGTAGCGTATGTGCTGGTGGAAATACAATATTATGAATTTAAAAGGTATAGTCATATGGTGATTGTATCGATTAATATTTAAGATGCTCCACCGCCGACAGAGCATAAATGATATTCATCATTTGAACAATAATTGGTGTTTAATCGTGTATATATATGCCTAATCAACACAAAAAATAACATAAAATAATTTGTTTTGCCTTTTGTGCATGCGCAATCATTACTTCATTATATATAAGATATTGTGCCACGGAATTTTTTTCGGAATGCAATTAATTATCTTTTCATATTTTTAACTTGAAGTAAAATTAGAAGCTCAAAACTTTTCAATGGTGGTGATGGTGTAAAGTAAGTAACTTTTTTAACTGAAGAAAAATACAAAATCGTCTGATCCTGTTTTTGATAGTGTAAATATACCATTTGTCAGCGGTGGAGCATCTTTAACCAATCTAACTATTTTATCGATTATCGGAGATGGTTTACTTTAGAGAAAGTTTATGCTTTCTTTGCCGGATCAACTGTAGGATCAATATTGGATACATTACTATGAGATGTAAGTCAAACAGTTAATTAGCTTTCCTCTTAACTTAACCTAAATAAACATATCAACCTCTTACTTGGTATATAAACTATCACTATGAAGTCCACATTTATTTACATAGGACACACACTTTGTCATCCGATGGAAAACTCATTGAATAATAACATTTAGTACATTTTTCGCTGTGAAATATAAGGTTTTACGGTGAGTATAAAAGCGATATACTTCACTCCAGTAATATTTCATCTCGTGAGGTGGTAACTTTGGTTTCACTCGTACTTCGCATTCGTGAAGTGAAAATTATCAAAGTTTCGACCTCACTCGATGAAATATTACTTGTATTCATCAAGAAACAAGGATTGTTATATGACTGTGAGTTTTGCCGTTTTCTGATTGGTCTAGACCGCTCGGACAGGTCTTGAGAAAATGCAATGACAACCTGAGACCGATGAACACCTGTTCAGAGGTTGACATTGCAAATCCGGTAACCTCGCTATAAATAGACACAGGGAATTCCCTTTCTCTTCTACATTTTTGACCAATCAATATATAGCATTGCCGATCATCGGGCAATAGCCAAATCAAACATAGCAGACAACAGTGTGGTAGGATTAGGAAAGGTAACTTACACACGTTAAATGTAGCTGTATATTCGAAGATCGTATTCTGAAAAATGCATAATAAAAGTACTGAAAGTACCTACATTGTACTGAGGATACGTGGATGAAGATTTTCTTGACTTTTTGTCAAATTAGTCATTGCGCTGTCCTTGCTTCAAAATTATTTTAAATAGCAAAACTTGTATCATTTCATATAACAAAACAATTATTGACTTTTTGTAGGTTAATACGAGGAATTAACCTACAAAAAGTCAATATTTGTATAATATCCTCTATATATCATTAGGATTCCATAGGTCGAATTATCAATAAGACAAACTATAAAATGCATGTGCAAATTCATAATTATTGAAACTATTACAAGTCAAAAAACGTGTATTTCCAATTTTGACCCACTGGTGTTTATTACTGATATGTTTTATTTTTACTGATGGTATCATGATACGATATAAAATGAAGATAATATCCTACTTATTTTTAAGTGAAGTATACGATTGAATTTCAGTTTTGATCTTTTAGTCCGATGGCTTATGTAATTCCGGTGGATTTTCGTGATGAAGTTTGACACCATATATTAAATGTTCAGTAGGTCAACCTCTTTCAAAAAAATAATGGTGTAATTTTTTTGACCATGTGGAGGGGTCAAGGATCAAAGGTCAAATGGATTGTAGGCTGGAAACCTGCAAAAAAAAACCTGGCAGGAGTGAGATTATATTTTGTCATTTAGAGCGCATAACTTGATTTTTCTTCTTCAATATATGCCAAATGTTTAATTTATTCACTAAAGACTTGTTTGTTAGTTCATGATGGGAAATTTTTGAAAAATGTAAGATGGAATTATGGTCAAAGGTCATACTAGCTAGTTTCTTTCATATCCAAATGAAAATTAAAACATAGTGACATCTTTGTTTACACATATTACGTCATAGTATTGAAAATTAAGTGCCAAATGTACAAAAATATATAACATATGAATGATAACCCCAATACATATGATTTATTTAGAAAATCATCAAAATTAAACCCCCCGAGCAACTGATTTTATACCCTAGCAACCCAAAAATCAATCTTCATTTCGACCACAAAAAAACCCAGACTTTTTCAAAAGTAAATTTTTTGGAAACGCAACCATAGTTGGTATTGAACATCATATCAAAGTAATGGCATATATCTGTGCTAAAAAATCGTAAAATAAAATCCGTTGTCAGGCATCTATTAATTGACAAATTACTAATCAAAATATGCTGTTTTCATAACTTTTTGAAAAAGATTTTAGTATATTCTTTTTCTTATATTTCTTATAAATTACGCCAAAATATTAAAAATTAGGTGCCACATTTACAAAAATATATTACACATGGATGATAGCCCCATTACAAGCGATTTATTTAGAAAAGTATCAAAATTAAACCCCCAAGCAACTGATTTTATACCCTAGCAACTGAAAATCAATCTTCATTTCGACCACAAAAAAACAGACTTTTTCAAAGGCAAATTTCTTAGAAACGCAACCATCTTTGGTATTGAACATCATATCAATGTTATGGCATATATCTCCGATAAAAATAGTAAAATAAAAATCCATAGTCATTCATCTATTTTTTGTCAAATCAAAATATGCTGTTTTCATAACTTTTTAAAAGGGATCTTAGTATGTTTATTTTCTATATTCCATATATATTCCGCCTAAATATGAAAAATTGGGTGCCAAATGTACAAAAATATATAACGTATGGATGATAGCCCCATAACAGGCGATTTATTAAGAAAATTATCAAAAACAGACTTTTTTCAAAAGTAAATATCTTGGAAACGCAACCATAGTTGGTATTGATATTCATATCAAAGTTATGCCATATATCTGCCCTAAAAAATAGTAAAATCAAAATCCGTAGTCAGTCATCCATTTTTTTGTCAAATTAACAATCAAAATCTGCTGGTTTTTTTTTTAACTTTTTAAAAAGGATTTTAGCATTTTTTTCCCTATATTTCATATATATTAAGCCAAAATATTAAAAATTAGGTGCCAAATTTACAAAAAATATATTACATATATGGTGATAGCCCAAATACAGGTGATTTGTTTAGAATTTGGTCAAATTTAAACCTCCCCAGTAACTGGTTGTATACCTTATCAAACCTTGAAAGTATGAGGCATGTCGATTTTCTAAAAAGAGTTTCAAATATTTGACAGATGGGAAAAATAGGACACAAATCAGAGGTCCAGTTTCCCATAAAATGACCCAAAATTTTCCCTATAAAAATGTTTAAGAACTCATTTTTCTAAACATATATTGAAACATTCTCTTACAGTCTGATTTGTGCCGATGCAACAAGAATACAAGGTATTTCACTTTTAAACTTAAGTTTCTTGTTACCAAAGCTCCATTATTGCATATTTGACCATGGGAATTTCAACCCCTAACCTTGATCCTACCGCATGATCGATTAATTGACGCTCCATTTACAGATACTGCTGTTCCCATTTCGTTTTAAAGACGTCATAATACACAAAATGCCATATTATCATTGTGACGTCACAATAAGGAAAATATAGGGGAAATCCGCAATACAGAATGGTAGATTGAATAGAGAGATGTAAACAGCTAATACAATCTATCTTGCTATTCAAGTCTTCATCTCATACAAAAATGTTAATGATAACATATAACAATTTGAAAAATGTTAAAGTCTACAATTGATAAATAATACCCGTGACAACAAAGCATATACAATGATGTGTATTACAATCTCTAAGGTGAAAGTTTTAGAGAATGTCATATTTGAAATACCCATGAAAGCCCATGAATTGTCCATGAAAACTAGTGGTAAAGGGCGGAGGGAACTTTCATAAAGTCTCCTTATACTACCACAAAACTTTGCTAAGATCTACATTAACATCTCTTGTGAAACGTACTTTATTTGGTTTCATTCTAATGAGGACGATTACGTTAATAATTAATCAGTAAAGAATTCTAAAAATAGAAAAGGTTGATTCCCCTGCATAAAAATACACGTATATGTTCGACACCCGGATGTTAAACAAGCCAAGTGTAGACATGAGCGAGGGTAGTTTTGAGTAAACGTTGAGTCCACATATATTGATTGTTTCTCCTCAAATGTGTATTATTCTTCGTTTACAGCTTTTGATAAAGGTGTAATGATCAGGCAGGAAATATTGAGTATTAATAGGGAGATGTATACATGGAGCACCATAGTGGGGTATTTTAACGTACCACCATGTATAACCACGATAACTACATGTAAATCACCTGAATAAAGTTCGGTATCAGTTAATTGTCCCTTCTCCAGCTGAAAACTTGCTCACAAATTCGTAGCTTATATTCCTATACAAAATAGATAAACACATATGAAAATATTATATATCTATGATATACATGAACGGAAATGTAAAATTTCTGCTTCTATACATCCAGAATATAACTGCAGTACCATAAATTTAATTATTAATTACCAGAGATTGGAATATGAAATATACAATATACACGATGTGAAGTTAACTCTTAAAAGAAATTAAATTATAATATCCTGTCGAGTCACCCCGTCTGAAATTTCTTAACTTCGTTAAGTACATGTGAAGAGCACGATGTAGCATGGCCCACTTTTCATTTGCTCTGCGAAATGCTAACACACAAAAAAAAGTCAATTTTCTATCAATATCATTTACCGTACAGTCGGTTATTTATGCGGGTCGACTTTTCTTGATTTAAAGTAGTTTTAAATTTTTGCGTTATGGCTTCCATCATGTAAATGATTCGACCATTTCTCAATGGATCTGCATGGATAAAATGTTTTCCGATATCGCGAAACTATCATCCCCGCGAAAATAACTGGCGACATGACATTTGCTTCGTGTATCAATTGGGGTTTGTTTGTTGTTGTTCTGATATTTGTTGATGTCTACAAGAATAACCTATTAGTATCGAGTTTCACGTGCCAGTGTCAATGAGGACTCCTTGATATATATAGACTAAGGAATTGGCGGATCGCCAGCCGATGTTTAAGCCACGCCCCCAACGATTCAAGGGAGATCACTCCTGTTTGCTCCGACATCGGCGATGTAAACAAGATGGCGACCGCCAAATTTTCAGATGACTTTTCATCCATAATTACCTTAATCACCAATCTTTCAACAAAAACGAAGGACAATATCGTTTGTCAGTGATTTTAAAATAAAAACTGTGAAATTGTCAATTGATATTTTGCAAACTTTCACACATGTATATTGCAGTCAATGCAAGTCAGAGCACCCGCATTCTGTAAATATTGAAGTAACGTTAGGCATATCGCTTTCTAAAACCGTGTTGATTGACATTCATTATTTATGTTTTAATGCATGATTAGTACATATTGTGTGTGGAAAAGTATCTCCAATTCAGCTTTGTTTCTTCTTTATTCCCCTAGTATTTCCAGCCATAATTCAAATACATTTTGCATGTATTTTTTTCTGTCTTCTGACAAGGTCTGTAGTTTTCAAAAGCCTAATAGGGCCCTATATTTTTAAAACTTTTTTCAAATATATGTTGAGGTAGGCCTAATAATCATAGCAGGATTTTTTCATAAATAAAAACACATAACTAGACAGTAGATAAATTTAATGATTTAATGAACATATAAATATCTAAATCAATAATACACAAACAAATCACAGAATATTAAGGTAGAATATTAATGTGCAATGAATTAAACAGGACAGAACTAATGTAATTGATATATGCTGTACATCATTTATAAGCACCTGCAAATATATCAATATGCCTATATCTTTATGGTTAAATTTATCATTAAGATAGGTTTGTTGCAAATATTTGTATCTGATGTTCATTAGTATTTTAATATTATAGTGTAATTAATAGAAAATCTGTATCTTTTGTCATTATAACACTACAAATGTTGAAATACATACAATTGATAAATTAATGTTTTGTTTAATCCATACACAATATATGCATTAAATGTTCATTAAAAGCACACTGAATATACATAAATCAAATGTTTCAATTTACAGCATGGATGAAACAATGTTCCCATGTACTGGCACTTATGATGATAAAAGTACAATACACCAGATTGAAACAAATATAGGTCACATTTCAATAATAAGAGACATTAAATACATGAATTATTAAGAAAGGTTGGGTATAGATTTTGGAATGCACATGTATATGAAAATTTGAAGAAAAAAATATCAATAATCTGCTTAAGATTATTATTATCTAATTAAATATATTCTATTGCATTATCAAATATGTACTTTAAAACATATAATGAAAAAGGCTGTGGATCAGGGATGGTTGGCCCTCCATGTTTAAAGTGCTGATCAGGATTAAGAAAAATATACGGTATATACATGTAGTGTAAGATTTCAAATAATTACTTTCAAGCAACTTTAATTATAAGAGGGACTGAGTTTTTTTTCATCTTAGGGAGTTTTACATAAATCAGAAACTTAAATGCATAGTGTAAAGGTTATATTAATGCATGTACTACATGTACATGTACACAGTACTTTCACTCCCTATAAAAATGCACTAACTAGTACTGATAATGCATCCTTGAATCCTTGATTTTATCTAGTCACTAGACTATACATTGTATATGCACTTGACTTGTCATATATTTTTTTAACAAAATTGGAATTAGAATGACATTAATGAACAAAAGTACCTATGGCAATCGTACATGAATACATACATGGACCCAGAGGCCCTACTGACAGAAAAATATTTTCGTCTAAACCATACACGTACATGTACATGTATCTAATATCTGGCATTGTACACTTTGGGCCTATATATAGATATATATATATCGATCGTTAGGAAGTTCGGTCACGGCCACACACGTTACCGACTTTATACCTTCAGAAATCAGTAGGTCTTGATAGAACAAATTTATAACTAACACTTCTTGATGATCTGTATAAAATATGACATATGCACAACAGAATATGATATGAGTTACTTACATATAGTCAGAAACATATATACATATTATGTATATATGTTTCTGATATAGTTTTACCTTTGAACACATGTGTAAACACGTACGTAGACGTGCTTTCAGAACATCAGTTGTTGCCTCGGGCGGTTTTATCCACTTGTCCAGCGATCTTCCAGGTTCAGGAAAGGTTTTAATAAAACAATTCTAACAAATTTATCAGGATGTCGATTGTTGCATTTATATCTATCACAACACCAACGCCAACCCGCATTTTCAAATTACACACGCCGTACAAGTCTACATTGTTGACGTAAACAAATGGCTGTCATGTCGGAGCATTCGAATTGGCGGCTAAGGTCACGTGCAAAAGGGGCGGTTTCAAGCAGTTTGATTGACAGCTTGCGATCCGCCAATACCGACTGTTATCACGCTTCTCTATTATTAAGATATACAGACAAAGAATCTTACGATAACCTTTGATTTTTGCTCATTGTTGGATACCGTGTTTCGGTTTGTTGGTTTTTTAAATTACAAAATACAAGCACTCATTCATTGATTATAAAGTCGTTAAGATTTTAACGCCAGATATATCTCTGATATTCGTATCGCGATCACGATATTTTACGTGAACAAACTATGAAGCACGCTATATACGAGTACACGTATCTGTCATATATAGTACTCTATAATGGTCGATACTCGTACAATCGTCTGATTTGTTTTATCATATTTGAAAAAAAGTCCGTCGAAGGTGTACATGTGCAAAAGTAAACGTAACTTACAAATGCATTCTTGAAATACATTGATAAATCGTGAGGCCTAAAATATGCATACATACGATCAAAACTACCATGTATACTAGGTGTGTACACAACTCATCCACAGAGAATATTAACAGTGTTATCGTGGCAGTGTATCCTGTAGGATATGTCTTTTGTCTATTTTCTAAAAAGAGTTTCAAATATTTGACAGATGGGAAAAATAGGACACAAATCAGAGGTCCAGTTTCCCATAAAATGACCCAAAATTTTCCCTATAAAAATGTTTAAGAACTCATTTCTCTAAACATATATATTGAAACATTCTCTTACAGTCTTATTTGTGCAAGGTATTTCACTTTTAAACTTGAGTTTCTTGTTACCAAAGCTCCATTATTGCATATTTGACCATGGAAATTTCAACCCCTAACCTTGATCCTACCGCATGATCGATTAATTGACGCTCCATTTACAGATACTGCTGTTCCCATTTCGTTTTAAAGACGTCATAATACACGAAATGTCATATTATCATTGTGACGTCACAATAAGGAAAATATAGGGGAAATCCGCCATACAGAATTGAAGATTGAATAGAGAGATGTAAACAGCTAACACAATCTATCTTGCTTTTCAAATCTTCATCTCATACAAAAATGTTAATGATAAAATATAACAATTTGAAAAATGTTAAAGTCTACAATTGATAAATAATACCCGTGACAACAAAGCATATACAATGATGTGTATTACAATCTCTAAGGTGAAAGTTTTAGAGAATGTCATATTTGAAATACCAATGAAAGCCCATGAATTGTCCATAAAGACTAGTGGTAAAGGGCGGAGGGAACTTTCATAAAGTCTCCTTATACTTCCACAAAACTTTGCTAAGATCTACATTAACATCCCTTGTGAAACGTACTTTATTTGGTTTCATTCTAATGAGGACGATTACGTTAATAATTAATCAGTAAAGAATTCTAAAAAAATAGAACAGGTTGATTCCCCTGCATAAAAATACACGTATATGTTCGACACCCGGATGTTAAACAAGCCAAGTGTAGACATGAGCGAGGGTAGTTTTGAGTAAACGTTGAGTCCACATATATTGATTGTTTCTCCTCAAATGTGTATTATTCTTCGTTTACAGCTTTTGATAAAGGTGTAATGATCAGGCAGGAAATATTGAGTATTAATAGGGAGATGTATACATGGAGCACCATAGTGGGGTATTTTAACGTACCAACATGTATAACCACGATAACTACATGTAAATCACCTGAATAAAGTTCGGTATCAGTTAATTGTCCCTTCTCCAGCTGAAAACTTGCTCACAAATTCGTAGCTTATATTCCTATACAAAATAGATAAACACATATGAAAATATTATATATCTATGATATACATGAACGGAAATGTAAAATTTCTGCTTCTATACATCCAGAATATAACTGCAGTACCATAAATTTAATTATTAATTACTAGAGATTGGAATATGAAATATACAATATACACGATGTGAAGTTAACTCTTAAAAGAAATTAAATTATAATATCCTGTCGAGTCACCCCGTGTGAAATTTCTTAACTTCGTTTAGTACATGTGAAGAGCACGATGTAGCATGGCCCACTTTTCATTTGCTCTGCGAAATGCTAAACACAAAAAAAAAAAAACCGTCAATTTTCTATCAATATCATTTACCGTACAGTCGGTTATTTATGCGGGTCGACTTTTCTTGATTTAAAGTAGTTTTAAATTTTTGCGTTATGGCTTCCATCATGTAAATGATTCGACCATTTCTCAATGGATCTGCATGGATAAAATGTTTTCCGATATCGCGAAACTATCATCCCCGCGAAAATAACTGGCGACATGATATTTGCTTCGTGTAGCAATTGGGGTTTGTTTGTTGTTGTTCTGATATTTGTTGACGTATACAAGGATAACCTATTAGTATCGAGTTTCACGTGCCAGTGCCAATGAGGACTCCTTGATATATATAGACTAAGGAATACCGACTGTTATCACGCTTCTCTATTATTAAGATATACAGACAAAGAATCTTACGATAACCTTTGATTTTTGCTCATTGTTGGATACCGTGTTTCGGTTTGTTGCTTTTTTAAATTACAAAATACAAGCACTTATTCATTGATTATAAAGTCGTTAAGATTTTAACGCTAGATATATCTCTGAGATTCGTATCGCGATCACGATATTTTACGTGAACAAACTATGAAGCACGCTATATACGAGTACACGTATCTGTCATATACAGTACTCTATAATGGTCGATACTCGTACAATCGTCTGATTTGTTTTATCATATTGAAAAAAAGTCCGTGGAAGGTGTACATGTGCAAAAGTAAACGTAACTTACAAATGCATTCTTGAAATACATTGATAAATCGTGAGGCCTAAAATATGCATACATACGATCAAAACTACCATGTATACTAGGTGTGTACACAACTCATCCACAGAGAATATTAACAGTGTTATCGTGGCAGTGTATCCTGTAGGATATGTCTTTTGTAAACAAAAGGCCAGCATGTAAACACCACTTAAACATGGATAACACGGCCAATGTTTGGTTAGGATATTAACATAAATTATGACTTAGATTGAATAATACCTGTCTATCAATTGTGTTACCAATATGTACTGATGATACCGTGTGTCGATGACATTGGAGACATACATCTCGTCATTGTCTCTGCCTACCAACCTGATCACCATGGCTGGGAACTTACCTACTATTTTTGCTTTGATATTATCCGCTGGATGCTGTGGAATACTGATGGCTATGTACTTTACCAATCAACCCATACGACGACCAGATATAGGTATGTGGAACAGAGAAAATATTATCCATCAAAAGAAGAAAATGAATTTTGAAATGAATTTACATATTATTTCATATTCTATTATATGTCTTTTCCTAAATATGGGAGATGTTTTTAACATCCATAACCCCTCCATAACTTCCTTCATCGAAGAATTTTAAACTTTGAATCTTTCTTATCAGCTGTTTATACCAAAGGCAGAGGGGGGTACATGTAAAATGGGGTTTACTTCAAAGGTTGAATTTATCATCAAAATGCTTAATAATGCATTTTGAACCTATTATTATGTTAATTAGGATCTGAAAATCGAATAAGTATTGGAATGAGAAATTAAAATTCGACTTCATGGAGGGGTTTTTTCGTTATGAATTGGTGTTACACTATATTAAGCCTTCATCTTTAAAAATGCACAAGGGTTAAGGAGAAAAAATAAACATTTATATCACTTTCTTAAATACAAAACGTTAGTAAAGTGTCCTTTTGTTTCTGTCTACTTCAGTTGTTTGTCCTCCAGTGTCAAGTGACTTTGTTCACACTCGAAAGGTTTTTCGGTCCACCCGGAAGATATCGAACGTGCTTATTATTACTCATCCACGAAGTGGTTCGACCTTTACCGGTGACATCATTCAAAAGTCAAAGGACAGCTTCTATGCGTTTGAGCCACTCAGATTTGTAGCTGAGTCTATGGAACTTGGACAACCTGTAGTTTTTCTCAACGGCTCCCGACGGTATGATCTGTAGACTCTTCTAGAATTCATTGTTAAAGATGATTTTAAAGAGGTTGTATCTCTATCCAATTCCGCTTATTTAAGCATCGTCTTACAATTTTTCGATGTTTATTGTTAGATGTACGGTTAAAACGCCCCTCGGAAATACACTGAACCCCACCTATTTCTATCAATATCATTCGACAATATCTTGTCACAATAAAACATTGTTTGATATTGTTTTCTGCAAATGCATCATTTGCTAGTTTCGGACAATACCATCGCCTTACATCTTAGGATGACGATCATCAGAGTCTTCTCAAACTATTTACTCCGAAGATTCGAAGCTAATCCCAAATGTGACTATTAGTTATGCTATCATTTACTTCTGGTTGTCACTAGTAACTGGTTATTCCTACATTCCTATATTAAATATATATACGTGTTTGTCATGAAATTATGATTTTTTTTTGTTTAATTCTATGTTTCCCTTTCAGTGTGTATAATTATACCCAAGACGCGGCCTGGGTCGAGGCAGACTTACTATACAGATGGTTTACATGTGACTTTTGTCGTATCAACCTCAAAGACTTACAAAGCAAGTTCATCGGGTCATTCTCCACCAATCTACACAACTATGCCCGTTGTCTCAAAAGATACAATGTCTACCCAATGTCACGTTGTATAATGCATCTTCAAAGGACTTGTGAAAAAGCAAAAGTTCGATCAGTTAAAACTGTCCGCTTGCTGAATTTGGAATCTGTCCCTATTCTCTTGAAAATGATTCCCGATTTGAAAGTGATTTACTTAGTGAGGGATCCGAGAGGAAGGCTTGCCTCCCAAGCTGCTTTAGATCCAAAGGAATGGAACATTGTTCAAAGGAAAGCAAAAGACATGTGTTCACAGTTATACGAAGAATTCAACCATCTGATAGAAATAGAAAAATATAACACAAATAGGCTAAAATTTATTATTTATGAAAAAATTGCATTGGACCCAATACAAATGTCAAAACGCATGTTCATGTTTTTGGATATGAATTTTAGCATAAACGAAGAACTGTTTGTTAAGAGCATTACTCGCGCCGCTTTTGATAAATCTGGTTGCTATTGGTGTACAAAACGAACGAACTCCAATGAAACGGCCACCAGGTGGCGAAAAACAATAGACTTCGGCTACGTTAAGACTATAGATTTTGAATGCATTGAGGCATATAATGCACTAGGCTATACTGAATTTACAGATGAAAGTCACCTTCGGAATATGTCAGTTTCGTTGACGAAGGAGGCATATAACCAGAGGATATTTTTATAATCTTGAATAAAAGGTGTACCTATTGACAGAAATATATGTTTCTGCTATTGACGAGGTCTTTTTTTAAAACTTTTATTGACTCGCTACCTTTCCAAACTGGCTTTTGATTTTTTAAATGGAAATGTAAACCGAGATTAATTCGTAGAGTCGTCAAAGTTATTTGCCATTAATACAACACTTCTTTCTTAACAATTTAAATAAGACAAATCAAATGTTAATGTTTTATAACATATAACATATTATGTATTCGGTCGTCGTACTAATTACCGCGCGTTAGTTGAGTATCATTGCAACGAATCTCACTGTCAACATAGATTACACAGGGACACCTGTATTTGTTTGGTGTTGTAACCCAATTTCAAGACATCGATATTTTTATAACATTATTTTTAAGATACTTTTACAATTGTACATAGATACCATAATTTTTCTTTGATTACCCTGGTATAAGTTTAATCCATTGCCTCTAAACAGGCAGTAGTTTTGTTTTGTTAGTTTTAGTTTAATATGTATAGAATTTCTATCTGCTTAAGCTGAATTCTAATTTCCTAAGTACTAAAGGAATGTGATATGAGCTACATTCTACCGAGTGATGACTATATGTTTTCTACTTATTTATTTTGCTGTTTTGTTCTTATTATTTTGACGGTAACATTTGAAGTTAATATGTTGTTACATGTCTATATTTCTATAAAAAGAGTAATACACTATTATTCGTAAGCATTATTTGCTGTAAAATCCGGATCTGGAGAATATCGGAACCATACTCCATGTATTATTCAACTTCCGGTAAGATAACTCTAGGCATTTCAATAATCAAACATGTAGTGTGAGTTAATAGTGGTCTTTGGATTTTGACTTCACGTATGTATTTTATGTATACTTGTATATGTCACCTTCTTTTTTCTGTCTATCTCCTATGTTTTACCTCTCTCTCTGTTCTTGGGATGGTTATATTTGATTCTAGTACTTTACTTTCTCATTGTAGATAACATTTCAATAATATCAGCAAACTGTCGGGGCATTGGAGAAAAAAGCAAGCGTACTGATTTGTTTTCGTATTTAAGATCAATGCAATATAACATCATATGTTTACAAGACACACATTTTACTGAGGAAAATGAGCATATGATTAGAAATGAATGGGGCTATCAGTGTCTTTTTAATTCCTACAAATCTAATTCTAGGGGTGTTGCCATCTTTTTTAAAAATAATTTTGAATTTAAAATTTTTAAAGAAAGAAAAAGAGCCCAATGGAAATTTTATCGCGGTTGAAATAGGTGTAGAAAATTTGAAGATAACACTCATTAACTTGTACAGCCCAAATGAAGATAACCCATTTTTCTATAATCTTGTATCTGAAACAATTGATGATTTGACAATAAATATGTTATAATCTGTGGTGACTTTAATTTGGTTTTGGACCCTAGTAAAGACTATGACAATAGTTATAAACATATAAATAATTCTAAAGCCAGGGATAAAGTTTTAGAAATCATTGACAATTTTTCATTAATAGACATATTTAGAGAGCATCATGAAACCTTAAAAAGATACACCTGGAGGAGAAACTAGTCCCAGGAAACAGGCACGATTAGATTATTTCCTTGTGTCAGAAAATTTAATTTCTAATTACAGTTCAATCAAGTATAGAGGCAGAATATAGATCAGATCATTCATTCCCATCCATTTCACTTAAACTAACTGAGCTTTAAAACAGGTAAAGGCATTTGGAAATTCAATAACAGCAGAACATTCAAGAAACTTGAGTCACAAACAAAAATATTGATCTAGCTTTATTGGACTCTAAAAAGAAAGAATTAGAAAAAATCAGAGAGCATAGAATAAAGGGTAGCATAACCAGATAAAGAGCCAAATGGGTCGAAGAAGTTGAGAAATCGACTAGGTATTTTTTAAACTTAGAAAACAGTAACTTCACATCAAAAATAATTCCAAAACTTGAACTAGACGATGGAAGTGTAATTTCAAAACAAGAAGATGTCTTAAATGAAGTTCGTAATTTTTATGAAAAACTTTATAGCAATGAGAGTGAAGTTGAAAATGTAAATTTGAATGATTTATTAAAAGATTATGATATTTGTAAAATAGATATACAAGACGCTCATAAATTAGAAGGTCCTATTACATTAGAAGAAGCAGGCAAAACTTTAAATAGTATGAAAAACAATAAAAGTCCTGGTATTGATGGCTTTACAGGTGGATTTTTTAAAATGCTTTTGGAAATTTTTGGGAATTTTTGTGGTAAGATGTATTAATTTTGGCTTAGAAAGGTGAACTCTCAGTTTCTCAACGTCGTGGGACTATAAACTTGTATACCGAAGGGTGATAAACCTAGGCATTTCATAAAAAAATGGAGACCAATCACTCTTCTTACTGTTATATTATAAAATTGCTTCAGGAACTATTACTCGAAGATATAAAAGCTGTCTTACACAAAATTATTGATAGGGATCAAACAGGTTTTCTTGCAGGTCGTTATATCGGGGAAAATACACGTTTAATTTATGATTTAATGAAGTATACAGAAGAAAATGATATACTGGGTATGTTATTAATGATAGATTTTCAAAAAGCCTTTGATTCAGTTTCTTGGAATTTCATCGAAAGTGTTTTTAAAATTCTTTGGATTTGGATTTGATATTCGAAAATGGATAAGTGTGTTTCATAAAAATGCCAGTGCTACAATCATTCAGGGTGGGAACCTATCATCATTCTTCAATGTAGAACGAGGCTGCCGTCAGGGCGACCCTATCGCCCCATATATTTTTATCCTCTGCGCTTAAATTTTGGCTATTAAACTGCGAAACAATAAAAATGTAAAAGGTATTGAAGTAAATAGTTTACCAATCTTACTGTCACAATACGCGGATGATACCTCTTTAGCTTTAGATGGTTCTGAAAGATCACTAAAAGAATCAGTCAACGAACTTAATTCATATGCTAAAATTTCTGGTCTTAAAATTAATGTTACCAAAACACAGGTAGTCTGAATTGGTAGCAAAAAATTTAGTAAGCATAAATTCACACTTTTAGGCATAGACTTCCACGTAAATTTACATGAAATACCCAAATTGAATTTTGATAAAAAACTAATTAAAACTAAAGTCATTGATAAAGGCCCGGAAAAGAAGGAGTTTAACTCCTATTGGCAGAATTCATATTATCAAATCTCTTCCTATTTCACAGTTCAATCATCTCTTTATTGCACTTCCGAATCCGGATAGAACAATTTCTTTCAACAGTAAATTCTATTCTTTTTGAATTCCTTTGGAACAGTAAAACAGATAAAGTTAAAAGAGAAGTTGTCATCCAAGACTATTTAAATGGTGGCTTAAAAATGATCGATTTAAAAGCATTTATATAGACTCATTAAAGTTGTCTTGGATTCGAAGGCTTCTTCAGACCGCATCTAAATGGAAACTTATTTTGAAAAACTATGTGAATATTGATTGACTTGTTAATTGCGGCAATGATTATGTGCAGAAATGTCTTAAAAATTGCAGTAATCCTTTCTGGGTAGATGTTTTTAAAGCCTGGTTCCATTTGAATTCTTTAATTGAAAAAAAATAGTCATATTGATAATTCTGTGTTGAAATATCCACTGTTGGTTCAATGAAAAATATACTTATTGGCCTCAAAACAGTCTTTTTAAAAAATTCTGATTATAAACGACTTAATATCAGACCATAATACTGGACGTTTTTACAATTTCCAGGAAATCATTCTCGTATATATAAAGTAAAATCTAATTTCCTTCAGTATCACAGCAGTTAAAAAAGTTCGTATCATCCAATGAAATCACTAAAAGTAAAGTACCATATCCATACATACCAATAAACATTGAAATATTCTTGAGAAAATCGAAATGGTGCTAAAGACTTTTATGATATTTTCATCAAGAGTAATACTGAGCCAAACTTGTAAAAAGAACAGTGGAATGAACTTTTTGATTTGGATGACACAGCATGGGCTATATGATATACAAAGATCCGTTCACTGTTACAAAAAATACCAACGCTGCAGTGGCTTCAATACAGAATTAATCATCATATCCTAACTACTAACTCCTTTCTCTTCAAATCACATTTAGTTATATCGCCTTTATGTACTCTTTGTAAATTGGATAATGAAACTTTCCAACATGTACTGTGGGAATGTGGTGAAGTAAAAAAAAAATACTTAAAAGCCTTAAAATTTTATTAGTGCCCTTTCTATCCCATTTTCTTTCAATAAGCAATCTTTATTTTACAGAGTTAGCTCCCTTGCGAGTAGGTATCGATTGCTACGTAATTATTTTGTGAGCGCAATTCACGTCGTTTTCTTCGAAACGTATGACGTTACGCTCGCAAATACATGACGTCACAATCAATACCTACCCGCAAGTGCAGATGACTCTGTAATATGCAAATTAGGAATTGTGTAGCCAATCAGAATCAAGCATTATGTCATGTGATGTACTAAACCCAAGTATAGGCCCCCGGTTATGATCACGCGACAAAATATATGACGTCATAATGATTGTCATGTGACGTACTAAATCTATTATGGCCCTTTCCCTCGGGAACAGTTCTCCTATACCTCGCCAGACAACACTATAGGAGAGCGGTTCCCTATGGAAAAGGCCATAATAGAAAAATAGTATTTTGGTTTATTGCTTCTGAAAAGGAAATAAAAATATATTTAAAAAATGTCTTTGGGACAGATGTATAAACCGGATATTGTGATAGGTGCAAATTTTGTGGTCCAAACATATAAGAAGATACATGTATATATGATCACAAAACGTCAACATCAAAAGTGCAAAAAGAAACGTGCGTAACATCTGTACGGCGCACTATAAACTGGTGACAAGAAAAAGGTTTTCACAAAGAAAATATACACAATAGAGGAGAAATTCACCTTAATTGTGATGATGTTAGTGGTACCAAATGCCTGTTGCAGTAAGACTGCTTTAAAATAAATGTTTACTATCGATGCACAAAAGTATATTTGTATAATGTAATTAGAACGTTTGTACTTACTATTTGTATGAGGTTAAATAATACAATACTAGATACAAACACACCCAGGCTTGACAAAAATTAAGTCATTTCTAAAGGACATTTTTAATAGCGGCTATGAATAGCAGAAGCCATCGAGCGCGTAATGCCTGTAAGGTATTCTTTATATAGATTTTTAAATAGAGTGTTTATACTAAGTACATACTCCAGCTTTTTAAGAGCATTTATGTTTTTTATAACCGAAGAATAAATATCGATATTTTACGAGGCCGATTCGAATACATGTATATCCGCAATGTCTTTTATTTAGAAACAATAAAGGACCAAATACATGTATAAAAGCCATGAGTCGAAACCCCCGCCGCCTTCTATTGTACATTAACAGATGAATTAATCGTATTTTTAATTATTCGTATGAAATGTATGGATAGTTGATAGCTTTCTTATCAGGAATATAATTCACCTGCAATTCTATACGACTTTGGATTTCGTTAGTAAGCCTTTTTGTCGAACTCTACTGAGGGCTTTCGAAATATCGCGTGAAATATAAGAATATAAGTATATGTTTTTTTTCATACGCAGTGAATATATGATAATAAGATATTAAATTCTAGAAGTATACATGAATCGCGTAGAGCTATTATGCTAATTTTAACTTATAACATGTTATTTATTATCCTATTACTTAATCTAATACATTTATAAACACCAGTCTTTAGAGACAAAATAAAAACAACTGATGGTTTCTCATGCATTTAAGCATTGATGTCACTATTTTTTTTAATTTTATCGGGGTATGAAAAAAAATTGTTTGCAAACTGTGAATCCGCGTAGCGGATTCTTACAAAAGTTTGCAAACAATTTTTTGTCATACCCCGATAAAATTAAAAAAAATAGTGACATCAATACTTAGGGATTCTTTTTTCCGAATCAATACGCAACGTCAATGTCTCTATTGTGACGTCAAGATAATGTCGGGGTTTCGCGATATTCTCGAAAAAAATTTTCATAGTGGTATGCAAAAAAAATATTGGCCAATCAGAAAGCCGGATTTGGTATGAAAACAAAGAAAAATTTAATTATATAATGTATGTGATCATACCTGTCTATTTGCATGGTTTGTATTATACAATCTTAGCAAACTCTCAAAGAATTTTACAGATGAAAAAGCGTTCAGATTTATAAAAGTGACTTACCCTCAAATTTGTTTTTGAGCACACGATTAATTGTTTCATCGTGAAACACGTGGCTGTTGTTTTTGTCGTTGAACATAGGAGGAGAAAACCGTAAGTGTTGCTTTCTTCCGAATCCTTGGGTAGTTTTCCACATACATAACCAAGTAATAATATTTAAAATACAAATAAAACAATACTGCAGTACTTTTAGAGAGTTCATATCGATAACGTGAAGCTTGTGAGCTTATCGTTGAGCTGAGAAATGTGAAATTTCTGACTTTATACACTCCTAAGCGACCGATTCTAATAGCTACCTTCCCCGCAATCAGCTTAATTGTGTCCAATCCCTGTAGCGTATGTGCTGGTGGAAATACAATATTATGAATTTAAAAGGTATAGTCATATGGTGGTTGTATCGATTAATATTAAAGATGCTCCATCGCCGACAGAGCATAAATGATATTCATCATTTGAACAATAGTTGGTGTTTAATCGTGTATACATGATGTATATATGCCTAATCAACACAAAAAATAACATAAAATAATTTGTTTTGCCTTTGGTGCATGCGCAATCGTTACTTCATTATATATAAGATATAGTGCCACGGAATTTTTTCGGGATGCAATTAATTATTTTTCATATTTTTAACTTGAAGTAAAATTAGAAGCTCAAACTTTTCAATGGTGGTAATGGTGTAAAGTAAGTAACTTTTTTAACTGAAGAGAAATACAAAATCGTCTGCTCCTTTTTTTGATAGTGTAAAAATACCATTTTTCAGCGGTGGAGCATCTTTAACCAATCTAACTATTTTATCGATGATCGGAGCTGGTTTACTTTAGAGAAAGTTTATGCTTTCTTTGCCGGATCAACTGTAGGATCAATATTGGATACATTACTATGAGATGTAAGTCAAACAGTTAATTAGCTTTCCTCTTAACCTAAATAAACATATCAACCTCTTACTTGGTGTATAAACTTTCACTATGATGTCCACATTTATTTACATAGGACACACACTTTGTCATCCGATGGAAAACTCATTGAATAATAACATTTAGTACATTTTTTCGCTGTGAAATATGAGGTTTTACGGTATATATACTTCACTCCAGTAATATTTCATCTCGTGAGGTGGTAACTTTGGTTTCCCTCGTACTTCGCATTCGTGAAAAGAATCAAAGTTTCGACCTCACTCGATGAATATTACTTGTATTCATCAAGAAACAAGGATTGTTATATGACTGTGAGTTTTGCCGTTTTCTGATTCGTCGAGACTGCTCGGACAGGTCTTGACAAAATGCAATGACAACCTGAGACCGATGAACACCTGTTCAGAGGTTGACATTGCAAATCCGGTAACCTCGCTATAAATAGACACAGGGAATTCCCTTTCTCTTCTACATTTTTGACCAATCAATATATAGCATTGCCGATCATCGGGCAATAGCCAAATCATTAGGAAAGGTAACTTACACATGTTAAATGTAGCTGTATATTCGAAGATCATATTCTGAAAAATGCATAATAGAAGTACTAAAAGTACCTACATTGTACTGAGGATACGTGGATGAAGATTTTCTTGACTTTTTGTCAATTAGTCATTGCGCTGTCCTTGCTTCAAAATTATTTTTAAATAGCAAAAACTTATATCATTTAATATAACAAAACATTTATTATATGCCAAATGTTTGTTTTATTCACTAAAGACTTGTTTGTTAGTTGATGATGGGAAATTTTTGAAAAATGTTAGATGGAATTATGGTCAAAGGTCATACTAGCTAGTTTCTTTTCATATCCAAATGAAAATTAATACATAGTGACATCGATGCTTACCACCATATTTACGTCATAGTATTGAAAATAAGTGCCAAATGTACAAAAATATATAACTATATGAATGATAACCCCCAATACAGATGATTTATTTAGAAAAATCATCAAAATTAAAACCCCCCGAGCAACTGATTTTATACCCTAGCAAACCAAAAATCAATCTATATTTCGACCACAAAAAAAACAGACTTTTTCAATAAGTAAATTTTATTGGAAATGCAAACCATAGTTGGTATTGAACATAATATCAAAGTAATGGCATATATCTGTGCTAAAAAATCGTAAAATAAAAATCCGTAGTCAGGCATCTATTTTTTGACAAATTACCAATCAAAAATATGCTGTTTTCATAACTTTTTGAAAAGGATTTTAGCATATTCTTTTTCTTATATATTACGCCAAAATATAAAAAATTAGGTGCCACATTTACAAAAATATATTACACATGGATTGATAGCCCCTTTACAGGCGATTTATTTAGAAAAGTATCAAAATTAAACCCCCAAGCAACTGATTTTATACCCTAGCAACTGAAAATCAATCTTCATTTCGTCCACAAAAAAACAGACTTTTTCAAAAGTAAATTCTTAGAAACGCAACCATATTTGGTATTGAACATTATATCAATGTTATGGCATATATCTCCGATAAAAATAGTAAAATAAAAATCCATAGTCATTCATCTATTTTTTTGTCAAATCAAATATGCTGTTTTCATAACTTTTTAAAAGGGACCTTAGCATGTTTTTTTTCTATATTCCATATACATTCCGCCTAAATATAACAAATTGGGTGCCAAATGTACAAAAATATATAACATAGGGATGATAGCCTAATTGGAGACGATTTATTTAGAAAATTATCAAAAACAGACTTTTTCAAAAGTAATTATCTTGGAAACGCAACCATAGTTGGTATTGAACATCATATCAAAGTTATGCCATATATCTGCCCTAAAAAAAATCGTAAAATAAAAATCCGTAGTCAGTCATCAAAATCTGCTGGGGTTTTTATAACTTTTTGAAAAGGATTTTAGCTTTTTTCCCCCCTATATTTCATATATATTATGCCAAAATATTAAAAATTAGGTGTCAAATTTACAAAAATATTTTAAATATAAGTGATAGCCCGAATACAGGTGATTTGTTTAGAATTTGGTCAAATTTAAACCTCCCTAGTAACTGGTTGTATACCTTATCAAACCCTGAAAGTATGAGGCATGTCGATTTTCTAAAAAGAGTTTCGAATATTTGACAGATGGGGAAAATAGGACACAAATCATAATTCCAGTTTCCCATAAAATGACCCAAAATTTTCCATATAAATTTTTTTTCTAAACATATATTGAAACATTCTCTTACAATCTTATTTGTGCCGATGCAAACAGAATACAAGGTATTTCACTTTTAAACTTAAGTTTCTTGTTACCAAAGCTCCATTATTGCATATTTGACCATGGGAATTTCGACCACTAACCTTGATCCTTCCGCATGATCGATTAATTGACGCGCCATTTACTGCTAAATATTATTTACTGGTGAAAACGAATTGAAAACCATGGCAACCCAATGTTCCTCCATTGTTTATAAACCCATGGTAATCGCTATTGAAGGATGTGATATGTCATGTTATAGACATATATAAGTTACAGTTATTGACAAAGTTTTAACATATTTGATCCAACGACTAATGAGATATTGGTCATTTTACAAAACTTGTGTATAGTGACCAGGTTACCATGGCAACCATTCTGTCAACAAATACAATCTGCTTGCTCATCTGCACATGCTCTTCAACATTACTATGAAGATAAATTATATTAGCCCAGTATTTCAAGAGTTGTCCTCGAGTTATGTTGTTTGGTTTTTTTCCTTTCTACAAAAGACATGTTTGGTATATTTGACCTAGTTACTCGATGGCAACCAACATAATGACAATAGGAAACATGGGTACACATCTACACATGGTCCTCAAACGTTAAACATTGCTTCAAGTTTCAATGCAGTTAAGAGGGAGCTTGAAAACATTTTCTTGTAAAGACAGAAAAAACAGTCATGACAGGACAGACAGGCAAGTCAATTTTTCAATATACCCCCCCTCCCATTGCCTACGGAACTCTTGTTGCGCGCGGGATGGGGTTGGGGTTTAGCAATGATTTGATTATATTACTTTTTCAAAAGACATTCTTGATTATTCTGAAGTTTGTTCAATGTGTCTGAACTAACATAAAAACATTTATGAAACCCTTTTTGGGAAAAGACAGATTTAATACTATTTATTAACTATCTATGTGTATAGCAAAAATCATGACTGTTACTTAACTTGCCCTAAGATTTCCCAAAAATGACCATTTGATTTTTTTGGTGATATTATGACAAAAATTTTATCTGAAAGTATTATAAAACATTCTGCTATACATAATTAGCATAATTGATGCTAAAATAATAGGAATTAAAAGGTGATCTACCTTTAAACTTGAAGTTCTGGCTGCCAAATGAGGTATTATTGCATATTTGACCATATGACCTTTAACCCCTTACTTTGACCTCCCCGCATGGTCGAAAAAATTGACACCGTCATTTTTTTTTTTCGAAAGAGGATGACCTACTGACCATTTTGGTATATGGTGTCAAACTTCGTCAAGAAGTGCCCACGGAACCCCAAAACCCGACATAAGCCACCGGACTATTTTTAGACGAAGTTAAAGATCCCATACTATTAGATTACGAAGATTGTATATTTAATTATATCGACCGTTAAAATTAGGAATTATTTATATTTCTATTTATCTTTCTTTCGGATGGGCTTCATATCAACTGTATGTCCAATCTGGTAACATTAAATTAATATTAGGCTAAAATTAACAAGTAAAACGACTAATAATAAAGGCAGGTTTAGCGGACTAGGAATGATGATGACAAAGATGAGGGTGGTGATGATAGTGATGATGATGATGATGATGATGATGATATGAGTACTTTGTAGGTTGTTGTGATTGAAGTGACATTGAAGGCGAATAAGAATGAAAGTATTTAGCTCTATTTAGTACATCACATGATAAGTACTAGGAATGCGATTGGATAACAAGCCATGGTCTATTTTGCGACAGTTCCCTGTCCTTCTTGACTACGGGAGACTATATACCTGACTACAGGAACTATTTATCTATTATGGCCAAGCTACACCTCGCAACGCTATTTTATTTCCACACCACGTTGTTATATTAAAAGTACAACACATGAATTGTCGCAGAAATCTGTGTTTCTATAAAATGGGATTCAGCTTCATGAAGATTAAAAGTAGAAAAATATAGAACATGAGTGAACTGTCTTCTGTAGAAAAGCAACATTTGCTCCCATCCCCGCATACCACAGCCTGTCCGCCATCTTTACAATACATTCACGTTCAATTTCGCGCCACTTCGATAGTGCCCGCTTGCCCGGGCACTATTCCGTCTTTGCATATTACAGAGTTAGCTCCCTTGCGAGTAGGTATCGATTGCTACGTAATTATTTTGTGAGCGCAATTCACGTCGTTTTCTTCGAAACGTATGACGTTACGCTCGCAAATACATGACGTCACAATCAATACCTACCCGCAAGTGCAGATGACTCTGTAATATGCAAATTAGGAATTGTGTAGCCAATCAGAATCAAGCATTATGTCATGTGATGTACTAAACCCAAGTATAGGCCCCCGGTTATGATCACGCGACAAAATATATGACGTCATAATGATTGTCATGTGACGTACTAAATCTATTATGGCCCTTTCCCTCGGGAACAGTTCTCCTATACCTCGCCAGACAACACTATAGGAGAGCGGTTCCCTATGGAAAAGGCCATAATAGAAAAATAGTATTTTGGTTTATTGCTTCTGAAAAGGAAATAAAAATATATTTAAAAAAATGTCTTTGGGACAGATGTATAAACCGGATATTGTGATAGGTGCAAATTTTGTGGTCCAAACATATAAGAAGATACATGTATATATGATCACAAAACGTCAACATCAAAAGTGCAAAAAGAAACGTGCGTAACATCTGTACGGCGCACTATAAACTGGTGACAAGAAAAAGGTTTTCACAAAGAAAATATACACAATAGAGGAGAAATTCACCTTAATTGTGATGATGTTAGTGGTACCAAATGCCTGTTGCAGTAAGACTGCTTTAAAATAAATGTTTACTATCGATGCACAAAAGTATATTTGTATAATGTAATTAGAACGTTTGTACTTACTATTTGTATGAGGTTAAATAATACAATACTAGATACAAACACACCAGGCTTGACAAAAATTAAGTCATTTCTAAAGGACATTTTTAATAGCGGCTATGAATAGCAGAAGCCATCGAGCGCGTAATGCCTGTAAGGTATTCTTTATATAGATTTTTAAATAGAGTGTTTATACTAAGTACATACTCCAGCTTTTTAAGAGCATTTATGTTTTTTATAACCGAAGAATAAATATCGATATTTTACGAGGCCGATTCGAATACATGTATATCCGCAATGTCTTTTATTTAGAAACAATAAAGGACCAAATACATGTATAAAGCCATGAGTCGAAACCCCGCCGCCTTCTATTGTACATTAACAGATGAATTAATCGTATTTTTAATTATTCGTATGAAATGTATGGATAGTTGATAGCTTTCTTATCAGGAATATAATTCACCTGCAATTCTATACGACTTTGGATTTCGTTAGTAAGCCTTTTTGTCGAACTCTACCGAGGGCTTTCGAAATATCGCGTGAAATATAAGAATATAAGTATATGTTTTTTTCATACGCAGTGAATATATGATAATAAGATATTAAATTCTAGAAGTATACATGAATCGCGTAGAGCTATTATGCTAATTTTAACTTAAAACATGTTATTTATTATCCTATTACTTAATCTAATACATTTATAAACACCAGTCTTTAGAGACAAAATAAAAACAACTGATGGTTTCTCATGCATTTAAGCATTGATGTCACTATTTTTTTTTAATTTTATCGGGGTATGAAAAAAAATTGTTTGCAAACTGTGAATCCGCGTAGCGGATTCTTACAAAGGTTTGCAAAAAATTTTTTGTCATACCCCGATAAAATTAAAAAAATAGTGACATCAATACTTAGGGATTCTTTTTTCCGAATCAATACGCAACGTCAATGTCTCTATTGTGACGTCAAGATAATGTCGGGGTTTCGCGATATTCTCGAAAAAAATTTTCATAGTGGTATGCAAAAAAAATATTGGCCAATCAGAAAGCCGGATTTGGTATGAAAACAAAGAAAAATTAATTATATAATGTATGTGATCATACCTGTCTATTTGCATGGTTTGTATTATACAATCTTAGCAAACTCTCAAAGAATTTTACAGATAAAAAAGCGTTCAGATTTATAAAAGTGACTTACCCTCAAATTTGTTTTTGAGCACACGATTAATTGTTTCATCGTGAAACACGTGGCTGTTGTTTTTGTCGTTGAACATAGGAGGAGAAAACCGTAAGTGTTGCTTTCTTCCGAATCCTTGGGTAGTTTTCCACATACATAACAAAGTAATAATATTTAAAATACAAATAAAACAATACTGCAGTACTTTTAGAGAGTTCATATCGATAACGTGAAGCTTGTGAGCTTATCGTTGAGCTGAGAAATGTGAAATTTCTGACTTTATACACTCCTAAGCGACCGATTCTAATAGCTACCTTCCCCGCAATCAGCTTAATTGTGTCCAATCCCTGTAGCGTATGTGCTGGTGGAAATACAATATTATGAATTTAAAAGGTATAGTCATATGGTGGTTGTATCGATTAATATTAAAGATGCTCCATCGCCGACAGAGCATAAATGATATTCATCATTTGAACAATAATTGGTGTTTAATCGTGTATATATATGCCTAATCAACACAAAAAATAACATAAAATAATTTGTTTTGCCTTTGGTGCATGCGCAATCGTTACTTCATTATATATAAGATATAGTGCCACGGAATTTTTTCGGGATGCAATTAATTATTTTTCATATTTTTAACTTGAAGTAAAATTAGAAGCTCAAACTTTTCAATGGTGGTAATGGTGTAAAGTAAGTAACTTTTTTAACTGAAGAAAAATACAAAATCGTCTGCTCCTGTTTTTGATAGTGTAAATATACCATTTGTCAGCGGTGGAGCATCTTTAACCAATCTAACTATTTTATCGATTATCGGAGCTGGTTTACTTTAGAGAAAGTTTATGCTTTCTTTGCCGGATCAACTGTAGGATCAATATTGGATACATTACTATGAGATGTAAGTCAAACAGTTAATTAGCTTTCCTCTTAACTTAACCTAAATAAACATATCAACCTCTTACTTGGTGTATAAACTATCACTATGAAGTCCACATTTATTTACATAGGACACACACTTTGTCATCCGAAGGAAAACTCATTGAATAATAACATTAAGTACATTTTTTGCTGTGAAATAAGAGGTTTTACGATGAGTATAAAAGCGATATACTTCACTCCAGTAATATTTCATCTCGTGAGGTGGTAAATTTGGTTTCACTCGTACTTCGCATTCGTGAAAAGAATCAAAGTTTCGACCTCGCTCGATGAAATATTACTTGTATTCATCAAGAAACAAGGATTGTTATATGACTGTGAGTTTTGCCGTTTTCTGATTCGGCTAGACCGTTCGGACAGGTCTTGACAAAATGCAATGACAACTTGAGACCGATGAACACCTGTTCAGAGGTTGACATTGCAAATCCGGTAACCTCGCTATAAATAGACACAGGGAATTACCTTTCTCTTCTACATTTTTGACCAATCAATATATAGCATTGCCGATCATCGGGCAATAGCCAAATCAAACATGGCAGACAACAGACAAACTATAAAATGCATGTGCAAATTCATAATTATTGAAACTATTACAAGTCAAAAAAACGTGTATTTCCAATTTTGACCCACTGGTGTTTATTACTGATATGTTTTATTTTTACTGATGCCTTAATATATGGTATCATGATACGATATAAAATGAAGATAATATCCTACTTATTCTTAAGTGAAGTATACGATTGAATTTCAGTTTTGCTCTTTTAGTCCGATGGCTTATGTAATTCCGGTGGAGTTTCGTGATGAAGTTTGACACCATATATTAAATGTTCAGTAGGTCAACCTCTTTCAAAAATATAATGGTGTAATTTTTTTGACCATGTGGAGAGGTCAAGTATCAAAGGTCAAATGGGTTATAAGCTGGAAACCTGCAAAAAAACCTGGTAGGAGTGAGATTATATTTTGTCATTTAGAGCGCATAACTTGATTTTTCTTCTTCAATATATGCCAAATGTTTAATTTATTCACTAAAGACTTGTTTGTTAGTTCATGATGGGAAAGGACTAGGTATGGTAAGGGTCTTTTTTTGGCCCCAAATCCGCTATTTTTCAAAGTCTGTTATTTTAAGATGAATAATCTTGCAATTTGAATATTAACTTCATACCTGACATATTTGATAGTGTTATTAGGTCATATAGCTGTTCTAGTTGCCATGGCAACCACTTTTATTATACATAAATTATGCAAAATGTGAAAAATTCATCAAAATTGTCCCTTTTTATGCAGTTTTTCATCTAGTTAACATAGAGCGCATTCTAGAACAAAGTTTATATTTCTTAAAATTGTGTATTCTTCGTGTCTGCTCATTCCCTTGAAATATAAAGTTTGTTCTAGGTTGTGCTCTATTGTTCTTAAAAGAAAAACTAACAAAAAATATGCCAAAATTGAACAATTTTTCAAATTTGCATAATTTATGCAAAGTTACCATGGTTATATTGCAAAAACCTACTATCTGTCAACAAAAATATCATTTAAGTTTTTATCAGGGGCGTATTCAATATTTCAAACGCAGCAACTTAATTTCTAAATACTTAATTTGAAATTTGGTACATTAAGGGGCCAAAAAGAGCCATTACCATATCTAGTCCTTTTTGAAAAATGTTAGATGGAATTATGGTCAAAGGTCATACTAGCTAGTTTCTTTCATATCCAAATGAAAATTAAAACATAGTGACATCGATGCTTACACATATTACGTCATAGTATTGAAAATTAAGTGCCAAATGTACAAAAATATATAACATATGAATGATAACCCCAATACAGATGATTTATTTAGAAAATCATTAAAATTTAACCCCCCGAGCAACTGATTTTATACCCTAGCAACCCAAAAATCAATCTTCATTTCGACCACAGAAAAACAGACTTTTTCAAAAGTAAATTTCTTAGAAATGCAACCATAGTTGGTATTGAACATCATATCAATGTTATGGCATATATCTCCGATAAAAATAGTAAAATAAAAATCCATAGTCATTCATCTATTTTTTGTCAAACCAAAATATGCTGTTTTCATAACTTTTTAAAAGGGATCTTAGCATGTTTATTTTCTATATTCCATATACATTCCGCCTAAATATGAAAAATTGGGTGCCAAATGTACAAAAATATATTACATATGGATGATAGCCCCAGAACAGGCGATTTATTAAGAAAATTATCAAAAACAGACTTTTTTCAAAAGTAAATATCTTGGAAACGCAACCATAGTTGGTATTGATATTCATATCAAAGTTATGGCATATATCTGCCCTAAAAATAGTAAAATCAATATCCGTAGTCAGTCATCCATTTTTTTGTCAAATTACCAATCAAAATCTGCTGGGTTTTTTTTAACTTTTTAAACAGGATTTTAGCATTTTTTCCCCTATATTTCATATATATTATGCCAAAACATTAAAAATTAGGTGCCAAATTTACAAAAATATATAACATATATGGTGATAGCCCCAATACAGGTGATTTGTTTAGAATTTGGTCAAATTTAAACCTCCCTAGTAACTGGTTGTATACCTTATCAAACCCTGAAAGTATGAGGCATGTCGATTTTCTAAAAAGAGTTTCAAATATTTGACAGATGGGAAAAATAGGACACAAATCAGAGGTCCAGTTTCCCATAAAATGACCCAAAATTTTCCCTATAAAAATGTTTAAGAACTAATTTTTCTAAACATATATTGAAACATTTTCTTACAGTCTGATTTGTGCCGATGCAAACAGAATACAAGGTATTTCACTTTTAAACTTGAGTTTCTTGTTACCAAAGCTCCATTATTGCATATTTGACCATGGGAATTTCGACCCCTAACCTTGATCCTACCGCATGATCGATTAATTGACGCTCCATTTACAGATACTGCTGTTCCCATTTCGTTTTAAAGACGTCATAATACACGAAATGTCATATTATCATTGTGACGTCACAATAAGGAAAATATAGGGGAAATCCGCAATACAGAATGGAAGATTGAATAGAGAGATGTAAACAGCTAACACAATCTATCTTGCTTTTCAAATCTTCATCTCATACAAAAATGTTAATGATAAAATATAACAATTTGAAAAATGTTAAAGTCTACAATTGATAAATAATACCCGTGACAACAAAGCATATACACTGATGTGTATTACAATCTCTAAGGTGAAAGTTTTAGAGAATGTCATATTTGAAATACCCATGAAAGCCCATGAATTGTCCATAAAGACTAGTGGTAAAGGGCGGAGGGAACTTTCATAAAGTCTCCTTATACTTCCACAAAACTTTGCTAAGATCTACATTAACATTCCTTGTGAAACGTACTTTATTTGGTTTCATTATTAATAATTAATCAGTAAAGAATTCTAAAATAGAAAAGGTTGATTCCCATGCATAAAAATACACGTATATGTTCGACACCCGGATGTTAAACAAGCCAAGTGTAGACATGAGCGAGGGTAGTTTTGAGTAAACGTTGAGTCCACATATATTGATTGTTTCTCCTCAAATGTGTATTATTCTTCGTTTACAGCTTTTGATAAAGGTGTAATGATCAGGCAGGAAATATTGAGTATTAATAGGGAGATGTATACATGGAGCACCATAGTGGGGTATTTTAACGTACCACCATGTATAACCACGATAATTACATGTAAATCACCTGAATAAAGTTCGGTATCAGTTAATGGTCCCTTCTCCAGCTGAAAACTTGCTCACAAATTCGTAGCTTATATTCCTATACAAAATAGATAAACACATATGAAAATATTATATATCTATGATATACATGAACGGAAATGTAAAATTTCTGCTTCTATACATCCTGAATATAACTGCAGTACCATAAATTTAATTATTAATTACCAGAGATTGGAATATGAAATATACAATATACACGATGTGAAGTTAACTCTTAAAAGAAATTAAATTATAATATCCTGTCGAGTCACCCCGTGTGAAATTTCTTAACTTCGTTTAGTACATGTGAAGAGCACGATGTAGCATGGCCCACTTTTCATTTGCTCTGCGAAATGCTAAACACAAAAAAAAAAAAACCGTCAATTTTCTAGCAATATCATTTACCGTACAGTCGGTTATTTATGCGGGTCGACTTTTCTTGATTTAAAGTAGTTTTAAATTTTTGCGTTATGGCTTCCATCATGTAAATGATTCGACCATTTCTCAATGGATCTGCATGGATAAAATGTTTTCCGATATCGCGAAACTATCATCCCCGCGAAAATAACTGGCGACATGATATTTGCTTCGTGTAGCAATTGGGGTTTGTTTGTTGTTGTTCTGATATTTGTTGATGTCTACAAGAATAACCTATTAGTATCGAGTTTCACGTGCCAGTGCCAATGAGGACTCCTTGATATATATAGACTAAGGAATACCGACTGTTATAACGCTTCTCTATTATTAAGATATACAGACAAAGAATCTTACGATAACCTTTGATTTTTGCTCATTGTTGTATACCGTGTTTCGGTTTGTTGGTTTTTTAAATTACAAAATACAAGCACTCATTCATTGATTATAAATTCGTTAAGATTTTAACGCTAGATATATCTCTGAGATTCGTATCGCGATCACGATATTTTACGTGAACAAACTATGAAGCACGCTATATACGAGTACACGTATCTGTCATATATAGTACTCTATAATGGTCGATACTCGTACAATCGTCTGATTTGTTTTATCATATTTGAAAAAAAGTCCGTGGAAGGTGTACATGTGCAAAACTAAACGTAACTTACAAATGCATTCTTGAAATACATTGATTAATCGTGTGGCCTAAAATATGCATACATACGATCAAAACTACCATGTATACTACGTGTGTACACAACTCATCCACAGAGAATATTAACAGTGTTATCGTGGCAGTGTATCCTGTAGGATATGTCTTTTGTAAACAAAAGGCCAGCATGTAAACACCACTTAAACATGGATAACACGGCCAATGTTTGGTTAGGATATTAACATAAATTATGACTTAGATTGAATAATACCTGTCTATCAATTGTGTTACCAATATGTACTGATGATACCGTGTGTCGATGACATTGGAGACATACATCTCGTCATTGTCTCTGCCTACCAACCTGATCACCATGGCTGGGAATTTACCTACTATTTTTGCTTTGATATTATCCGCTGGATGCTGTGGAATACTGATGGCTATGTACTTTACCAATCAACCCATACGACGACCAGATATAGGTATGTGGAACAGAGAAAATATTATCCATCAAAAGAAGAAAATGAATTTTGAAATGAATTTACATATTATTTCATATTCTATTATATGTCTTTTCCTAAATATGGGAGATGTTTTTAACATCCATAACCCCTCCATAACTTCCTTCATCGAAGAATTTTAAACTTTGAATCTTTCTTATCAGCTGTTTATACCAAAGGCAGAGGGGGGTACATGTAAAATGGGGTTTACTTCAAAGGTTGAATTTATCATCAAAATGCTTAATAATGCATTTTGAACCTATTATTATGTTAATTAGGATCTGGAAATCGAATAAGTATTGGAATGAGAAACTAGAATTCGACTTCATGGAGGGTTTTTTTCGTTATGAATTGGTGTTACACTATATTAAGCCTTCATCTTTAAAAATGCACAAGGGTTAAGAAGAAAAAATAAACATTTATATCACTGTCTTAAATACAAAACGTTAGTAAAGTGTACTTTTGTTTCTGTCTACTTCAGTTGTTTGTCCTCCAGTGTCAAGTGACTTTGTTCACACTCGAAAGGTTTTTCGGTCCACCCGGAAGATATCGAACGTGCTTATTATTACTCATCCACGAAGTGGTTCGACCTTTACCGGTGACATCATTCAAAAGTCAAAGGACAGCTTCTATGCGTTTGAGCCACTCAGATTTGTAGCTGAGTCTATGGAACTTGGACAACCTGTAGTTTTTCTCAACGGCTCCCGACGGTATGATCTGTAGACTCTTCTAGAATTCATTGTTAAAGATGATTTTAAAGAGGTTGTATCTCTATCCAATTCCGCTTATTTAAGCATCGTCTTACAATTTTTCGATGTTTATTGTTAGATGTACGGTTAAACGCCCCTCGGAAATACACTGAACCCCACCTATTTCTATCAATATCATCCGACAATATCTTGTCACAATAAAACATTGTTTGATATTGTTTTCTGCAAATGCATCATTTGCTAGTTTCGGACAATACCATCGCCTTACATCTTAGGATGACGATCATCAGAGTCTTCTCAAACTATTTACTCCGAAGATTCGAAGCTAATCCCAAATGTGACTATTAGTTATGCTATCATTTACTTCTGGTTGTCACTAGTAACTGGTTATTCCTACATTCCTATATAAATATATATACGTGTTTGTCATGAAATTATGATTTTTTTTTGTTTAATTCTATGTTTCCCTTTCAGTGTGTATAATTATACCCAAGACGCGGCCTGGGTCGAGGCAGACTTACTATACAGATGGTTTACATGTGACTTTTGTCGTATCAACCTCAAAGACTTACAAAGCAAGTTCATCGGGTCATTCTCCACCAATCTACACAACTATGCCCGTTGTCTCAAAAGATACAATGTCTACCCAATGTCACGTTGTATAATGCATCTTCAAAGGACTTGTGAAAAAGCAAAAGTTCGATCAGTTAAAACTGTCCGCTTGCTGAATTTGGAATCTGTCCCTATTCTCTTGAAAATGATTCCCGATTTGAAAGTGATTTACTTAGTGAGGGATCCGAGAGGAAGGCTTGCCTCCCAAGCTGCTTTAGATCCAAAGGAATGGAACATTGTTCAAAGGAAAGCAAAAGACATGTGTTCACAGTTATACGAAGAATTCAACCATCTGATAGAAATAGAAAAATATAACACAAATAGGCTAAAATTTATTATTTATGAAAAAATTGCATTGGACCCAATACAAATGTCAAAACGCATGTTCATGTTTTTGGATATGAATTTTAGCATAAACGAAGAACTGTTTGTTAAGAGCATTACTCGCGCCGCTTTTGATAAATCTGGTTGCTATTGGTGTACAAAACGAACGAACTCCAATGAAACGGCCACCAGGTGGCGAAAAACAATAGACTTCGGCTACGTTAAGACTATAGATTTTGAATGCATTGAGGCATATAATGCACTAGGCTATACTGAATTTACAGATGAAAGTCACCTTCGGAATATGTCAGTTTCGTTGACGAAGGAGGCATATAACCAGAGGATATTTTTATAATCTTGAATAAAAGGTGTACCTATTGACAGAAATATATGTTTCTGCTATTGACGAGGTCTTTTTTTTAAACTTTTATCGACTCGCTACCTTTCCAAACTGGCTTTTGATTTTTTAAATGGAAATGTAAACCGAGATTAATTCGTAGAATCGTCTAAGTTATTTGCCATTAATACAACACTTCTTTCTTAACAATTTAAATAAGACAAATCAAATGTTAATGTCTTATAACATATAACATATTATGTATTCGGTCGTCGTACTAATTACCGCGCGTTAGTTGAGTATCATTGCAACGAATCTCACTGTCAACATAGATTACACAGGGACACCTGTATTTGTTTGGTGTTGTAACCCAATTTCAAGACATCGATATTTTTATAACATTATTTTTAAGATACTTTTACAATTGTACATAGATACCATAATTTTTCTTTGATTACCCTGGTATAAGTTTAATCCATTGCCTCTAAACAGGCAGTAGTTTTGTTTTGTTAGTTACTTATTTATTTTTGTTTTGTTTTCTTACTTATTTATTTTTGCTGTTTTGTTCTTATTATTTTGACTATAACATTTGAAGTTAATATGTTGTTACATGTCTATATTTCTATAAAAAGAGTAATAAACTATTATTCGTAAGCATTATTTGCTGTAAAATCCGGATCTGGAGAATATCGGAACCATACTCCATGTATTATTCAACTTCCGGTAAGATAACTCTAGGCATTTCAATAATCAAACATGTAGTGTGAGTTAATAGTGGTCTTTGGATTTTGACTTCACGTATGTATTTTATGTATACTTGTATATGTCACCTTCTTTTTTCTGTCTATCTCCTATGTTGTACCTCTCTCTCTGTTCTGGGGATGGTTATATTTGATTCTAGTACTTTTCTTTCTCATTGTAGATAACATTTCAATAATATCAGCAAACTGTCGGGGCATTGGAGAAAAAAGCAAGCGTGCTGATTTGTTTTCGTATTTAAGATCAATGCAATATAACATCATATGTTTACAAGACACACATTTTACTGAGGAAAATGAGCATATGATTAGAAATGAATGGGGCTATCAGTGTCTTTTTAACTCATACAAATCTAATTCTAGGGGTGTTGCCATCTTATTTAAAAATAATTTTGAATTCAAAATTTTTAAAGAAAGAAAAGGGCCCAATGGAAATTTTATTGCGGTTGAAATATGTGTAGAAAATTTTAAGATAACACTTATTAACTTGTACGGCCCAAATGAAGATAACCCATTTTTCTATAATCTTGTATCTGAAACAATTGATGATTTGACAATAAAAATGTTATAATCTGTGGTGACTTTAATTTGGTTTTGGACCCTAGTAAAGACTATGACAATAGTTATAAACATATAAATAATTCTAAAGCCAGGGATAAAGTTTTAGAAATCATTGACAATTTTTCATTAATAGACATATTTAGAGAGCATCATGAAACCTTAAAAAGATACACCTGGAGGAGAACTAATCCCAGGAAACAGGCACGATTAGATTATTTCCTTGTGTCAGAAAATTTAATTTCTAATACAGTTCAATCAAGTATAGAGGCAGAATATAGATCAGATCATTCATTCCCATCCATTTCACTTAAACTAACTGAGTTTAAAACAGGTAAAGGCATTTGGAAATTCAATAACAGCAGAACATTCAAGAACTTGAGTCACAACAAAATATTGATCTAGCTTTATTGGACTCTAAAAAGAAAGAATTAGAAAAAATCAGAGAGCATAGAATAAAGGGTAGCATAACCAGATAAAGAGCCAAATGGGTCGAAGAAGTTGAGAAATCGACTAGGTATTTTTTAAACTTAGAAAACAGTAACTTCACATCAAAAATAATTCCAAAACTTGAACTAGACGATGGAAGTGTAATTTCAAAACAAGAAGATGTCTTAAATGAAGTTCGTAATTTTTATGAAAAACTTTATAGCAATGAGAGTGAAGTTGAAAATGTAAATTTGCATGATTTATTAAAAGATTATGATATTTGTAAAATAGATATACAAGACGCTCATAAATTAGAAGGTCCTATTACATTAGAAGAAGCAGGCAAAACTTTAAATAGTATGAAAAACAATAAAAGTCCTGGTATTGATGGCTTTACAGGTGGATTTTTTAAATGCTTTTGGAAATTTTTGGGAATTTTTGTGGTAAGATGTATTAATTTTGGCTTAGAAAGGTGAACTCTCAGTTTCTCAACGTCGTGGGACTATAACTTGTATACCGAAGGGTGATAAACCTAGGCATTTCATAAAAAAATGGAGACCAATCACTCTTCTTACTGTTATATATAAAATTGCTTCAGGAACTATTACTCGAAGAATAAAAGCTGTCTTACACAAAATTATTGATAGGGATCAAACAGGTTTTATTGCAGGTCGTTATATCGGGGAAAATACACGTTTAATTTATGATTTAATGAAGTATACAGAAGAAAATGATATACTGGGTATGTTATTAATGATAGATTTTCAAAAAGCCTTTGATTCAGTTTCTTGGAATTTCATCGAAAGTGTTTTAAAATTCTTTGGATTTGGATTTGATATTCGAAAATGGATAAGTGTGTTTCATAAAAATGCCAGTGCTACAATCATTCAGGGTGGGAACCTATCATCATTCTTCAATGTAGAACGAGGCTGCCGTCAGGGCGACCCTATCGCCCCATATATTTTTATCCTCTGCGCTGAAATTTTGGCTATTAAACTGCGAAACAATAAAAATGTAAAAGGTATTGAAGTAAATAGTTTACCAATCTTACTGTCACAATACGCGGATGATACCTCTTTAGCTTTAGATGGTTCTGAAAGATCACTAAAAGAATCAGTCAACGAACTTAATTCATATGCTAAAATTTCTGGTCTTAAAATTAATGTTACCAAAACACAGGTAGTCTGAATTGGTAGCAAAAAATTTAGTAAGCATAAATTCACACTTTTAGGCATAGACTTCCACGTAAATTTACATGAAATACCCAAATTGAATTTTGATAAAAAACTAATTAAACTAAAGTCATTGATAAAGGCCCGGAAAAGAAGGAGTTTAACTCCTATTGGCAGAATTCATATTATCAAATCTCTTCTTATTTCACAGTTCAATCATCTCTTTATTGCACTTCCGAATCCGGATGAACAATTTCTTTCAACAGTAAATTCTATTCTTTTTGAATTCCTTTGGAACAGTAAAACAGATAAAGTTAAAAGAGAAGTTGTCATCCAAGACTATTTAAATGGTGGCTTAAAAATGATCGATTTAAAAGCATTTATAGACTCATTAAAGTTGTCTTGGATTCGAAGGCTTCTTCAGACCGCATCTAAATGGAAACTTATTTTGAAAAACTATGTGAATATTGATTGACTTGTTAATTGCGGCAATGATTATGTGCAGAAATGTCTTAAAAATTGCAGTAATCCTTTCTGGGTAGATGTTTTTAAAGCCTGGTTCCATTTGAATTCTTTAATTGAAAAAAATAGTCATATTGATAATTCTGTGTTGAAATATCCACTGTGGTTCAATGAAAATATACTTATTGGCCTCAAAACAGTCTTTTTAAAAAAATTCTGATTATAAACGACTTAATATCAGACCATAATACTGGACGTTTTTACAATTTCCAGGAAATCATTCGTATATATAAAGTAAAATCTAATTTCCTTCAGTATCACAGCAGTTAAAAAGTTCGTATCATCCAATGAAATCACTAAAAGTAAAGTACCATATCCATACATACCAATAAACATTGAAATATTCTTGAGAAATCGAAATGGTGCTAAAGACTTTTATGATATTTTCATCAAGAGTAATACTGAGCCAACTTGTAAAAAGAAGTGGAATGAACTTTTTGATTTGGATGACACAGCATGGGCTATGATATACAAAGATCCGTTCACTGTTACAAAAAATACCAAGCTGCAGTGGCTTCAATACAGAATTAATCATCATATCCTAACTACTAACTCCTTTCTCTTCAAATCACATTTAGTTATATCGCCTTTATGTACTCTTTGTAATTCGGAGAATGAAACTTTCCAACATGTACTGTGGGAATGTGGTGAAGTAAAAAAAAATACTTAAAAGCCTTAAAATTTTATTAGATGCTCTTTCTATCCCATTTTCTTTCAATAAGCAATCCTTTATTTTTGGTCTGATATCTGAAAACCTCGACAACTGTAAAGCTGAAAATGAAATTCTTCTCATTATAAAAGAATATATCTATAAAATGCGGTGTTTTCAGAAGTCACTTACCATAAATGGGCTGATTTGTTCTTTGAAACAATTTTACAATTTGCAAAAATATATTGCAAACAGTAAAGGTGATTTGGAAAAGGAAAAATTTGAAAAAGAATGGGAAACATGGGGAAAATTTTCTAAATTATAGTAGATATTCGTCTCTTGGACTCTCCTAAAACCACTCTCCAATGCTACCACAGTGTTGCTGATCCATCTTTTAAGAATAAGCAGATGTTTTTATTCATATATCATCAAGTTAAATTTGTATAAATTACCATTGATAGTACCATCCTCTTTCTACCTTCCTACTCATCCCAGGTCTACCCCTCAAGCTCCCCTTCCATACCCCACACTTTTTCTTCTTCTTTTTCTCTCTCTCTCTCTCTCTCTTTCCTCTCTATACTCTATTATTCACCCAAAGAAATGTAATTAAAGGAGTAAGAAATGATACTTTTACTTTATAAATTATATATAATTACCTCTCACTAATGGAAAAGGAAAGCAATAGATAGGTGAGGCACCCTCGTCAGCCAATATATACATTGTCTGGAATCTAACTGTAGTTGAGAGGTAAAATTGTGTGTCCATGTGTTTATTCATATTAATATTCTACACAACTGTACTGTACAAACAAATATACCAGTATTCATGTGCTTCTTAAAACAGGGTTCAAGTAGTCAAGAAAAGGCAAATTAAATCAGGACATTTCATATTTATACAAACCTTTTTGAATGATAGTTAGTTCCATTATAGTCCAAAAATTAACATTTGTTTACCATGAACTCTATCTCAGACCATCTGAAACTTTACAGCTTAAAATACCTCAATCAAAAATAGGCCTGAGATTACAAATGCAGTATTATGAATTTTCCAGTTTTCTTGCTTTTACTTATTTTTTTTCTGCTTGAACCCTGCAATTTTATAACGTGCCTTTTGAATTTAAATAAGTATGAAAGTTGCGAATGGATCCCCCCCTGTGTGAGGGCAACTTATTGTATCATTTCCCTCTTATGATTAATAAAAATCTTTTTTAAACAATAAAAAAAAATTAAGAAACTTTTATTTTTGTTTCGTAAAGGTGGTGTAAAGGTGGCCTTTAAGTCAAAATTAACTACCACCCATTGCAATATTTAAATAAACTTCAGATAAAATGCTTTGTTGATTGTACTGTCATAACTTGAACCTACTCCCCATCACCCAATCGAATGTCCTCGGAAGTTTAGTAGTAACATATGTGTCCCACCACCAACTACGTCGCACAAACACATTTTCCTCTCGTACAAAAACATATATTGATTTTGTTAATGCATTATCCCTTCATGCATTACGACAAGAAATCAAGCACATCTATTTGTTGTACATCTTAAACAAAATAAACAATCTGTTACGTTCCTGTAACACATTTATTGTAAGCCCTCAAGGTTTCACTTTAGCGAATAGACTAAGCAAAATTCGTCAGCTTGTAAATTCCGAGGCTGTGTGTGAAAAAGTTGACTAGTTGAGTAAGACTTTTTGGTATCATAAAGTATAGCATATTTACTTTAAATCAAGACAATCGCTGTTGAGATTTTTTTATCTAGTTAATGTTAATAAATATCACTTAATAACTAAAAAACTGTAATATTTTTTTTACTGAAGTTAAATCTAAAACAAATCCTAACTACATTTGTATGGTAGATCTATGAGATTAGTTTCAAGCAAAGTACTTAGTCGTTCAAATATTGCAACCTGAATATTGCCATGATCAAATGTTTCAGTGGACAGAAACAATACCTTTACTCTAACAATACATTTACGCTATTCCCATATCAAGCTACTATCGGTAATGTGTATTCAACTCTATCATTGTGTCATTATAGTCTGTATACTAACAAGTTGAAACTATCCGAAGCTTGATGTGACATTAATATTGCTGCCATCTATTACCTACGACGACTTTGATTACCTGGAGTTAGATGAAGACTAAATATGTGTTATCCTAGGTATGGCTGGAGACACCAGACTGGGGACGTTCATCAACTGTTTCCTGATCATGACCCTTTTAACATTGATACTACTGGCCTCAATGTTCGCGACTGTTTTACAATACAAACCGAGATATATTTATAAGGAGACGTCTGGGGTTAAACCGAGGCAAACACATGGTAAATATAATGGTCAGTAATTAGTATGGCAGACCTCTGGTGTAGTTATACTATACACGTGATATTAACCCATATTGGTTATAAACTCGTGCCATTATATGTATGTTATAGGTAAGGTTTATAAGATATATAGTAATGTGAGGAACTTATATTCCAAAAATAATTTTGCGTAAACATATGCTTTAGATATATTGTGTATATCGAGTTCTATTGGTTGCTAAGGTTATGTTGCATTTGATTTGATTTTTCTTAATGATTTAAATAGTACTGCATTTGATTAGGTACTGGGTTTTATTAACACCTTCCTGTTCGGATGTACACATTAAACATCAAATCATTTTATTTACTGTTAACCGTTTTCATATGGATGCTGTCGATCAATTGTGAGAAGGATTATTGTAAATGATATTTATAAATATAAACCAAATTCTTTATATATTTCATTACAGGCTGTTATTACAAAATTGATTTGTAATCTGTTTTCTGTTTTTTTTAACTATATAGCAGAATCATCCATGATATTATTTATCTCTTCCTCCGAATTCTTTATATATTTCATTACAGGCTGTTATTACAAAATTGATTTGTAATCTGTTTTCTTTTTTAAAAAACTATATAGCAGAGTCATCCATGATATTATTAACTCTGCCTCCGACATCCCTTCAGTTTTCATTTGGTTGTGTAAAATAGTGGAAATGACGGATCTGACTTGTAATCAGTATGACTTATATGTTTATGGAGTTATAAACCATAATACTACTAGTATATAATCTATATTTTACATATTAACCACAAGATTACTTGTATATAAAATCTTTATAACGATTTTTTTCCCAATAACTGTCAAGTTTCCAATAATATTACAGTATAAATAATATCTAATTTATCTTAAAAACAGTTTATATGTTATCATCGGATTATAGGCTCTGATTCTGATACTAGAGTCAACATTTTAATGCAAACAGATTAAGAGAGCATTATAAGGTATATGCATATGTACAATGTACATGTATATACCCATAATTAAAATTCACCGGTCGTCACTCACAAAAAAGGCTGTTTGAATTTACGGACCATAACATGTATTACAAATAGTTCGTATGTCAATCTATTACGAATAGCTCTATATTCATCCTATCCTAAGTCTATTTCAAAACGGATCCAGAGCACCTGTTAATTTGTGCACGAGATCTACATGTGCATGTACACGTACGTACAATAGAACCATGCCTATCACGACATACGTACATTGCACACGTATTACCTACGTGTGCTGTACCTGCTACTAGTCCCGCTATTTCACACATTTTGAAGTAAACAAGTTGAAATCCATCCGTTTCATAAAAAGTTTGATGATTGAACTGGTTTCAACGACGTCTAAACCTAACATTAGGTCTAATGCTTCAAAACTTGATGAAAGTTTATTATGCATCGTTTCTATGGACGCTCAAGGGACAATACTCTAGATTGATTTTCTATACATGTACAAAATTTGAAGTACTTTCACAGATGCTTTAGCTTAAGGATTTTTTTCAGTGGTAATAACAACCTATGGAGTTTCCTGGGCCGCAGCGTTGACCTTCCGAGGTCAGAATCACGTAATCTCGCATTTAGCATCCCATAATATGAAGGCGATGCTATTTTCAGATCTCACACTAGTAAATTACATAGAGTATTTTGAGTAGTTTCGTTAAATATTATATCTGTAATATTCAGCAGCATTATATATATTTCGATTTAATTTAGATAAACAATCATCCAATGTGCTTCTCCAGGATTATGATCATGACGTTACGATAAACGTAAATGAAACGTTACGTTTGTTTTTGAGTAAAACGTAATGTTTTTGAGTAGGTTAAAGTAAAATCGCGATAATTTCGATTAAAGAAAACCAATTTTCAAATCTAAAGCTGATATGTAAAGGATTTTATCTGTGGCATTAACACACCGTATTTTCATGAAGTTATAATCTAAACTGATATATATATTCCATCTCCGAATACATAAAACCGCTAATTTTTAACTAAAAACATCGCATGTGTTTTTCATTTGAGAAAATTTTCTATAAAGTAATAAAATAAAGACATATGAATAACACCTTTTTCTTGCTAACAATCTAAGCTTTTCAGTGACATATGTCATAACAACACTTCGATATCTTATATCCACTTTCCGAGCGGTTTATTCACGAATAACGTTGGCAAATTTAACGGCATTTTCGGTACTTTTTAACGGACATTTTGTCGACGGAAACCTACAGGGGACTAATTCATTCTAGCAAACAAACTTGTGAAATTTATATGACACGAAAAAGAGAAACCACTGATTCCGTTGATATAAATATTTCGTTTCTACGAGGCATATAAAGGTTAATCTGCCGCCTTCGAACTTGGTCGATGACGTTATCAAAGTCAAATCGGTACAAATGTACCGATGCGAACGGGAAGGTGTTAATTAATTAGGTTATGTTGCATTTTATTTAGTGCTAGGCTTTCTTAATTACTTGGGTTATGTTCAATCGGATCATGTATCTAAAATGTCTAAACCAACGAGTCAACCCAGAGAAATCGGGGAAATCGGGTGAGTTGGCAATATTGTGTTGCAATTTATTGAGTTTTCTTAATTACTGCATTTGGTGAGGTATCTTGTGTAATTCTTTGAATAAACAACAATTTGTCATACAGTAAATGCAATGTAAAATTATTAAGTTTATGTTCTATTATTTTTCATTATGTACTGGGGTCTCTTAATTACTTGGGTAAGGTAGCGTTCTATTTGGTACTTGGTTTTTTTATTACTAAGGTTAAGCTGCATTTGGCTATATACTGGGCTCTATTGGCTGTTTAGGTTACACACAAAAATCACTTCTTTATGTGGGCTAGATTTGGGACTTTATCTGATCGAAACCAAAGTGGAATGACGGTAATTGATGTTTACTCTTTGCCAATGATTTTTTATTGTAACAGGCAAAAGTGAATTAAATCATAGCAAATTTGAAGAGATATTTTTCGAGTACAGTATAATTTGTCTGCGCAGATATATAAATATGATCTTATTTCAGTTAGGACTATCACTGCTCACGAACGTCGGATAAGAAGACTTCAATCAATTAGAAGGAAAGCTCTGGACATTCCTACTTGTCCACAAGTACTGATATTCACCCATCCCAGAAGTGGATCAACTCTGACAGGCCACATTATACAGCAAGTTCACGACAGCTTCTACGCATTTGAACCACTCCGATATCTTGCTGAATCATTGGAAAAGGGCGAACGAGTGACATACCTCAATAAAACGGAAAGGTAATAACAAGACAGTTTAGGACAGTGACCCAAAGATTCCATGCAGTATTTCTGCTTCTTTTATATTCATCTTAAGCACATCGTTTGGGGAAAATAATATTATTAGCATCTTAGTACATTATCGTTGCATAAATACTATGGAAAATGGATTTTGAAATTGTTTTGCATTTAATATCATGTGTCAATGCAAGAAAAAAAAATCTGGTAAGGGACCGTGCTTGGTAATTGATTTCAACAAATTTTATTGCAAATACAAACAATCGCAATTTTTTTTTTAATTTTTAAAGGATTATGATATACTGTTGAATCTCTATTGTGGGTAAGATTATTTCATTTTTTTAGATTCTAAATGTTGAAATTCTCTGATATGGTTTGTATATTAATCTATATTTATCCTAAACGTTGAAATTGTCTGGAATGTTTTGCATATTTTTTAAGATACTAAATGTTGGAATTCCTTGAAATTGTTATTACTTTTTCAGATCCTACCAATCTAATGACACGATTTGGGTGAAGGCTGAAATACTTTACCGATGGTTTACCTGTGACTTTGAAAGAGTCAATATGAAAGACCTCAGCAGTATGTTCATCGGCGCATATTCCACCAACTTAGAGGAATATGCCACATGTTTACGGGTGATACGAAATCCTACCAAATCGATACCAGGGTGCTTCCCTTTATTGAAAGGACAATGCAAACGAGCCAAAGTCCGCCTGATAAAGACAGTTAGACTCGACATAGAGTCTGTGGAAATACTGTTACAGTTAATGCCGAACCTTAGAGTAATCTACCTAGTACGTGACCCAAGAGGTAAGCTGTCATCTCAAATGTCTTTGAGACCAGCTGACTGGGAAATTGTGACATTCCTGGCGAAAGATCTCTGTGTATTGCTAAATAAAGAAATCGAGGTTGTTTTAGAGTTAAGAGACACTTATCCTGAGAGATTGAAAGTATTAATCTACGAAAGATTAGCATTCGATCCAGTTGAATTCGCGAGAAGACTATTTGCTTTTATGGATTTAAGTTTTACAACCGAACTTAAACTTGTAGTGAAAAGTTTGACTATGACGAAAGGAGAGAATTCTGCGTGTTATTGGTGCGCAAAGCGAACCGATTCTTATTTAACAGCGAATAAATGGCGACAACGGGTTCTTTTTAAACATACCAAAAAGGTGGATACTGTGTGTTCAGCAGTTTATAAACATTTTGGATACAGGGTCTTACCCGATGAATCCATTCTTCGAAATCTATCTTATCCTTTGTTTGTAGAAACGAACATTACAAGTTCATTCTTGTAACAGCGCATAATATTTAATCATATTGAGAGATTTTTCAAAATTTAAAATATAGAAAAATAACTAGTAAGGTTCATTGTTTCTTTTCTGAAGGAATTTGAATATTTACCTCTAATTCCCCTATTGGGCCCCACTCTTTCTGCTCAAGAGGGTTAGAGCCAAAAATTATAGGAATTCTGTTAACCCCAAGGATGTTTCTGGGCCAAATTTGGTTAAAATCCAAGCAGAACTCTAAGACTAGTAGCGATTTATAGGATTTACCTAAATTTCCCTATTGGGCCCCGCCCCTCTTGCCCCCAGGGGGTCAGATCCAAAATTTATACAAGTTCTATTCCCCTTTCCCCAAGAATGTTTCTGGCCAAATTTGGTTTCAATCCATGCTGAACTCTAGGACAAGTAGCGATTTATAGGATTTACCTCTATTTCCCCTATTGGGCCCGCCCCTCCTGCCCCCGGGGGGTCAGAGCCAAAATTTATATAAGTTCTGTTCCTATTCCCCTAAGAAAGTTTCTGGCCAAATTTGGTTACAATCCATGCAGAACTCTAGGACAAGTAGCGATTTATAGGATTTACCTCTATTTCCCCTATTGGGCCCCGCCCCTCCTGTCCCCAGGGGGTCAGAGCAAAAATTTAAACAAGTTCTGTTCCCCTTCCCCCTAGGATGGTCCTGGCCAAATTTGGTTACAATCCATGCAGAACTCTAGAACAAGTAGCAATTTATAGGATTTACCTAAATTTCCCCTATTGGGCCCCGCCCCTCCTGTCCCCGGGGGGTCAGAGCCAAAATTTATACAAGTTCTATTCCCCTTCCCCCAAGGTTGTTTCTGGCCAAATTTGGTTACAATCTATGCAGAACTCTAGGACAAGTAGCGATTTATAGGATTTACCTCTATTTCCCCTATTGGGCCCTGCCCCTACTGTCCCCGGGGGTCAGAGCCAAAATTTATACAAGTTCTGTTCCCCTTCCCCCAAGGATGTTTCTGGCCAAATTTGGTTACAATCCATGCAGAACTCTAGGACAAGTAGCGATTTATAGGATTTACCTAAATTTCCCTTATTGGGCCCCGCCCCTCCTGTCCCTGGGGGGTCAGAGCCAAAATTTATACAAGTTCTGTTCCCCTTCCCCCAAGGATGTTTCTGGCCAAATTTGGTTACAATCCATGCAGAACACTAGGACAAGTAGTGATTTATAGGATTTACCTCTATTTCCCCTATTGGGCCTCGCCCCTCCTGTCCCTGGGGGTTCAGAGCCAAAATTTATACAAGTTCTATTCCCCTTCCCCCAAGGATGTTTCTGGCCAAATTTGGTTTCAATCCATGCTGAACTCTAGGACAAGTAGCGATTTATAGGATTTACCTTAATTTCCCCTATTGGGCCCCGCCCCTCCTGTCCCCGGGGGGTCAGAGCCAAAATTTATACAAGTTCTGTTCCCCTTCCCCCAAGGATGTTTCTGGCCAAATTTGGTTACAATCCATGCAGAACACTAGGACAAGTAGTGATTTATAGGATTTACCTCTATTTCCCCTATTGGGCCTCGCCCCTCCTGTCCCTGGGGGTTTAGAGCCAAAATTTATACAAGTTCTATTCCCCTTCCCCCAAGGATGTTTCTGGCCAAATTTGGTTTCAATCCATGCTGAACTCTAGGACAAGTAGCGATTTATAGGATTTACCTTAATTTCCCCTATTGGGCCCCGCCCCTCCTGTCCTCGGGGGGTCAGAGCCAAAATTTATACAAGTTCTGATTCCCTTCCCCCAATGATGTTTCTGGCCAAATTTGGTTACAATCCATGCAGAACTCTAGGACAAGTAGCGATTTATAGGATTTATCTAAATTTCCCTTATTGGGCCCCGCCCCTCCTGTCCCCGAGGGGTCAGAGCCAAAATTTATACAAGTTCTGTTCCCCTTCCCCCAAGGATGTTTCTGGCCAAATTTGGTAACAATCCATGCAGAACACTAGGACAAGTAGCGATTTATAGGATTTACCTCAATTTCCCCTATTGGGCCCCGCCCCTCCTGTCCCTGTGGGGTCAGAGCCAAAATTTATACAAGTTCTATTCCACTTCCCCCAAGGATGTGTCTGGCCAAATTTGGTTTCAATCCATGCAGAACTCTAGGACAAGTAGCGATTTATAGGATTTACCTCAATTTCCCCTATTGGGCCCCGCCCCTCCTGTCCCCGGGGGGTCAGAGCAAAAATTTAAACAAGTTCTGTTCCCCTCCCCCCAAGGGTGTTTCTGGCCAAATTTGGTTAAAATCCATGCAGAACTCTATGACTAGTAGCGATTTAAAGGAAATGTTGACGGACAGACGGACGACGGACGACGGACGACGGACGACGGACGGACGACGGACGACGGACGCCGCGCCATGACATAAGCTCACCGGCCCTTCGGGCCAGGTGAGCTATAAAGGAACGATGGACATAATCATATATTATCTTGGAATTCACTATTAATTATGTTTAGGTTATGAGATGAAATCAATGGCATTGCGAACTGTAAATAATTAATGTTACTTAAATGTATTTCTATGTTATTCCGATATTGTACAAGAGTTTACTCTCATATCTCCTCGGTTTATTTAGGGTACGCTAAGTTTTTTGTGTTTTATCTCCATAACAAATATACATTCAAGTTAATCCGTTTACTTGTAATTACAATCTAATAATGGACTCTATTCTCTTAGAAATCATAACGCTGCCAATCCAATGCGACTTCATAAACGGTGACATCATTTAAAGTTATGGACTGATAAGCCAATGAAAAATACTTGGCGGTAATGTTTCTTCACGTTAAGTGCAATCGAAACATCTCGGCCTCGTTAACATGTTATCCGCTCCAATTGAATCAGACAATCAGCTTTCAAATTTTGATAACTTGACAATGACGGGATGCAATGGAAACAAATATTTAAGGGAAATAAAGACATCTGGCAAAAGGGAACATCTTTATATACCAAACTTATCATAAAACTCAAAGTATAAGAGAGAAATGCGTTTAACTAAACCTCAATGGAAGCCTAAATGTGAAATTTGAGGAGGATTTCTTCGGTACTGTCATCATCAGAGAAGAAAATGTAAAAAGAGGCGTATGGGTCTTAATACGGTACCTGATATTTGATACAACTTAGTTGTGTAATTTACTAGCCAACTGATTACTTTTGTTCACAAAATAGGAACATAGACCTAATAGGTCTGCATATAAAGTTTCATTAAGCTTTGTGCATATTTACTCACATTACCATGTTCACAGGGTTCAATAATTATTATTGCAAAGGGCAATAACTCCGTCATAATTTAGAGTCGAATCAAGCTGATTTTCAAACTTCTTCGAAATATTTCCAATGTTAGACTATATGCAAAATTCCATTAAGCTCCGATCATATTTACTCAAGTTATCATTGTCACAAGATTCAATAATTATAATTGCAATAGCTCCATAAGTTAAAATCGAATAAAGCTAATTTTCAATCTCATCCGAGATCTTTTCAATGTTAGTCTACATACAAAGTTACATTAACCTCGGTGCATATTTACTTAAGTCGTCATGTTAACAAGATTCAATAATTATAATTGAAAAGGGCAAAAACTTCGTAAGTTACGATCTGATCAGGTCGATTTTCGAACTTGTCAGAGATCTTTCTAATTTTAGACTAAATATTAATTCAAGTTATTGTATTCCCAAGATCAAATAATAATTAATAGTGCAAATGGCAATAACTCTTCTAAATTTTCGTCGAATCAATCTGATTTCATTAAGTTCAGTTCATATTTACTTAAGTTTTCGCGTTCAAAAGGTCCAATAGTAATTACAAGTGCAGATGGCAATAACTCCGTAAATTACCGTTGTCGTCCGAGATCCTACCAATGTTAGTCTACATATAAAGTTTCAATAAGCTGGGTGAATATTTACTCAAGTTACGCGTACGCAAGGAAATGTTAACGGACGTCGCACGACGCACGACGGACGACGACGGACAAAGTACTATGGTTATAGGTCACCATGACCTAAGGTGACCTAAAACACAAATAAATGTTTTTAAAGAATACTATGGTACACTACCAATAGATAATGTCAATGTAATTGGGTAGAATATTCAAATGGCTTATAATTCACACAATCAATAATGTACTTTAGATACTAAATTATTAATTATAGCGTATTATAACGAATATATTCATTAATTAAAGGGTTGTTCGCACCTTCCCATCCTCTATATTCCAGAGATTACTATCACTGTCGTTATCTATCCACCCCCGGACTATGTCTTAGTAAAACTGATAGCAACTCAGAAGAAAAATTCATACAAACTACATGCCTGCAGACTTCTTTGGAGATTTATAGAAAGCAACGCTGAACTCCGGTCATCTGGCTTTGGTCATCTGGTATACCGTATGTCGATTACTTTTACATATTGTGTACATCAAAGGGCCAAACTACTTGCCACATTGTTTTCCGCACACAGAGCATTGAATTTTGCTGTGACATTGGCCAGGATGGATATAACGTCAGTGATAGTAACCCATGTTACACGGAGGATGGCACCTTCCAAACTGTTCCATAAACATTTTTTACTTATCAAATTTCGGTTTATAACGTTTAATTGACTTCTAAAATTGCAAAATAACAATATTCATCTTTTCGAAATGTTTTTTATCGATTGCTTTGTCTTTTAAAGATGACCTATATTTTAACTGAGAATTGGTTTGAACTAAACCGAAACTAGCGAAAATTATCACGAAGGAGGGTGGCTTAAATGAGTTATAACACAACATAAACTTAATACACACATGAATTATTTGAAATCAAGTCGCATAGCAGTTTTTATTCATGTAACAGTTAAGTCAACTTGTGAAGCCTTAAACGGTATAAAAATAATGCTTAATTATCTCTGGTTATAAACATAGTGGGAAAATCGATACACAAAATGTCCAGTGTATCTGTTTTAAAATACTTTAATTTTATTCCGTATACATTTGAATTAAGCATTAAACTATCTTCTAGGCATCTATGGTCTATATAGATGCCACAGCTTTGCAGACAATCTTCATAATGCGCGCTAGTAAATGCAAATATTACGATATAGCCGGTCATGGTCGCTAATTAAAACTTCCGTTATTAAGACTTTTAAAAAACGGGAAAATTAAGATTTTATCAGACTGAACATTATCGATATGGTTATACGAGTAAATACAATTTATATATAATTACTTATTGTTTTGCGGATGAATTTTTCGCTACCACACAAATGTGACACGAAATCCCGAAAACGACCGGCTACATTGTATAAGGTAATGCTAACTACCACAATTAGTGTGATAGAGGTAACTTAAAATATACACTTACTTATCAAGTTAGTTCGTATAAAAACATTGAAGTCAGAGGCCAGAATCAAAAATTATATTCATATTACAATAATGTTTAAAATCCATACATAAAGTGTTTGTTTTGTAGTTAAAAACAGATTTAGGAATTCAAATTTTAAAACAGATATACACATAATGAAATAATAGAAATAAAAGTTTGTGTTCAACGATTTATTTATCGAAAATTGTTCGCTGTATCAAAACGCCTTGGTTAACTTTAAATCCGAATAAAAGGACACATACAAAATTACTTTGTATAACAACCTTAAAATCCTTATACAATGTAAATTTAAGTTCAACATATATGGCAACAATCACATCGTATCGAATATGTTAAAATATGTATACATATATGTACATAACAGAAGATTAATTAAAAACATAAAGGTATCATGTAAATGGTTGGTCTTATGTACCAAAAGCATCCAAAGTAAATTCGTTTAAAATATTTCATTCGTGAACACGTATTCCCAGCCGACTTATACACAAATAAATCCCCCTTTTACAGTTGTATGTGCCATAACTGGGCGAACATTTTGACATATCATTTTGTCTTCAGTAGTCTATTGAAAACCATAAAGTTTGATGAAAAGTTTGATGCTATGAAAATCATTCAAAGACACATGATGCTTTATAAACATCAGTTATTAAACATAATTTTACATTGTTGCTTCTCTATTGCTGTATATGTTTAGATGAAGATCTGTAGAAGTCACTTTTTTATTATTAATAACACTGTAAAATTAAATGAAATTGTCGATCAGAATTTGACTTCATAGTTTGACAGTGGGAACTCTTTTTCCGACACTTTAGAGGTACTTAATATTGTAATTATCTAACTGTTGGCAACCGTTGGTGTTGACAATCATGAAATGCTCTTCTGGATTCGGCAATGTGAAAATTACGGCACATACAACTTTAATTGTAAAACGGGGAAAAGGCAGAACATCTGTTGTTTTGGAATGGCATAAACAGTTGACGAGTATAAGGCATAACGAAATATTTAACCGAGGTAGGTGGAGTAGGTTTAAAAACTACAAAATAGTTACCATGCCATAATAGCAAGAAATAAATATCGAAATATTTGTTCATTTTCAGTAGCCATTGTTCAGCTATATGAGTCTCCGAAGAAAATGGGGCGTACTCCAACACAAAGAAAACAAAATCTTTAAAACAAAACAAAAATATTGTTTGTTTGTCTGTCGATAATGACAGTGTATACCCCATAATATTTACATCAACGGTACTTTACGTCTGAAGAAATTGTTTAGGATCTATATTTTCTGTCCAGCCTTCTTACTGTGAATTTCGTATCAAAATTAATCGTATGGCCACACTATAGTTAAAAATCTCTTCAAGTCACATCTTAATTAGCGGACCAATATGTCTTGCTACTGGTAATATGGTTATATCACGCTAACTGGTGATACCATACCGTATTATGTTTAAAAAAAATCCATTTGATATGTGATGTAAGAAAAAATACCCGTTGCAATTATAACTGTATATTAAAATATCAAAGTATTATGAAGTATTTTGTATGAAAAATAACAAAGAAAGGTAAATAACACATCCCAAACCAACCCCTGTAAAGGAATTTAAAATCTACATAAAATCTTATTAACAATCTCTCACACTATCTCCCAAGACTCATCTCATTTGCACTTCAAAATTTAAATGTGGCACTACCCTCTTGTATTTTGCACTTCCATTACAGCAACCAGGATTTTTTCGTCTCTTTTTGCAACAGTTACCAATTGTTTAATACACTTGTATGTTACTTATATTCATTTTTTCCCTTTACTTAGTATCTATCACATTAAGACTATTAAACAAACTAAAAGTCTCTCTTGAAAGAGGATATGCTTATCAGGTTCAATCATATTCTTACATTACACCAATCAAATATATCTTTATCTAGCATCTTAACAAATAACTATTTTCAATATCTCCCTAAAATGACGACAATCGATCAATCGGACTTTCCAATCAAACATGATTTACAGCTCACTTATATTCCTTCTTGCATCACGTAGTTTATTTCGATATAGTGCTTACTCCCATTCAAGGGAAGTAACTTTAATGTATCATAATGTGCATAACTGAACTGTACCATATTCGACCGAATTAGCGCCCCATTCCTATAAACACTCCTCCCCTAATTTTGACTTACCTCGAATTAAATGCAGAATGGAACTATGAAAACTCGTATCGGATTCTTTATTTGATTTCTTTTTTCAAATTGGTACACAGGGCAAGCTAGCCAGATTGGTGCTTACGTTGTACATTAACTTTATGAAAGACTTGTCCAAATATGCTCACCTTAACTTGATTCAATTCTAAGCGCCCTGTGCGCTTATTCGGTCGACTACGGTACCTTTGTTTAATTTCAATATCCAAACATGACAAAAGATGTGACACTCATACAACACAATAAAGACATCTTATAAATAATGCTTCGTGCCCTAACTATGTGTATGATACTACTACATAACATACAGTGATCATAGGTACTTTCTCCCGTGGATTCGAGCTTTCCATCTATCTCGTTGGTAGATATATTCGTGGTTGGTATATGGGATAACGATTGTAATAAAGCACAAAACAAATCGCTGTTTTATGTTGTGTTACCATAACAACCACGAAAACATTTCTTCACACCAAACATTTCATTTTATACAGTATGAAATAATTCAAATCTAAGGTAATAAATCTGTCATTTCGATAAATAGTCTATATACATATACATGTATAATGCACTAAAAAGAACTGGTTAATACATGAGCTTCTCTTGTGGTTGGTATATGGGATAACGATTCTAACAACAAAATAAACCAAATATGTCGTTATTTTATGTTCATGGTTCAACGCCAACCACTAAAACTTTTACACCACGAGTTTTTTGTTTTCAATCTAAGTAAAATTAGATCTTCAATGTCGCTGTCCGTACCGTCCGCTGCTACGAGCGACATAAGACCTAGTTTTGATTAGATTGATTTTGTTCTATGCAGTATAAAATAACATGAACTTAAGATCATAAATGTGCCATTTTGATTAATATCCCTATACAAATATTCTGCAATAACAAAATGACTTGGTTCTACATGAGCTTCTATCGGAACAAGTGTCGCTATATCCAGTATTTAATTCGTTGACGTTCTAAAAATATCCCTGAATTCAGATTTAATAAACATAAAATACACAGCTGTCATTATGACAGTTAACTTTCATACCAATTCCATAGATAATACATTATGCTAATTTATTCTTTTCATATAGGGTCTATACCAACGATTCTGCGGAGTTGTTCAAAGATGAAGAAGGCGATGGTTGTATGTGGTCCGATCCTCATCCAGTTTGGTATGAAGCCTTTGTATAGGCCTAATGGTCCCTCAGAACGTAGGGTCTTAAAGAAACAGTCAAAAGCTGACGTGTATACCTTATCTGTAAAAGTAGAAGTGGGTCATAAAACTATGAAGTTAAAAAATAACGATTTTCATACAGGTGAAAGTAAACATGTACAACAACGATTTTCATACAGGTGAAAGTAAACATGTACAAAAACAATTTTCATACAAGTAAAAGTAAACATGCACAACAGTTTGTTGATAATAAGCGCACCTAAAAACGTCGATCTCATTTCTTGACCTAATTCATTAGAAATTACTGATATTTCTTTACAAAATTTAAAGTTTCCAAATGGAAAAATTTCCACTACATCTACTGCTGCAGACACCTCACCGATAACTGAAGAGGAAAACAAACGATTCAGATTGAGACAATAACAAACTGCTTACATTAAATGACTTATGATGTAATTAAATATTCTTCTTTCATTTTGAAAAAAAAATCTTTTACACAAAAACAGTATATATCCTAATCATACATTGTCGCCCTAACCTCGCCCTCTTGCCCATTATTTACCATACTATCGTATCAGGTCCTAACCTCGCCCTCTTGCCCTTTATTTACCATACTATCGTATCAGGTCCTAACCTCGCCCTCTTGCCCATTATTTACCATACTATCGTATCAGGTCCTAACCTCGCCCTCTTGCCCATTATTTACCATACTATCGTATCAGGTCCTAACCTCGCCCTCTTGCCCATTATTTACCATACTATCGTATCAGGTCCTAACCTCGCCCTCTTGCCCATTATTTACCATACTATCGTATCAGGTCCTAACCTCGCCCTCTTGCCCATTATTTACCATACTATCGTATCAGGTCCTAACCTCGCCCTCTTGCCCATTATTTACCATACTATCGTGTCAGGTCCTAACCTCGCCCTCTTGCTCTTTATTTACCATACTATCGTGTCAGGTCCTAACCTCGTCCTCTTGCTCTTTATTTACCATACTATCGTATCAGGTCCTAACCTCGTCCTCTTGCCCTTTATTTACCATACTATCGTATCAGGTCCTAACCTCGTCCTCTTGCCCATTATTTACCATACTATCGTATCAGGTCCTAACCTCGCCCTCTTGCCCATTATTTACCATACTATCGTATCAGGTCCTAACCTCGTCCTCTTGCCCTTTATTTACCATACTATCGTATCAGGTCCTAACCTCGTCCTCTTGCCCATTATTTACCATACTATCGTATCAGGTCCTAACCTCGCCCTCTTGCCCATTATTTACCATACTATCGTATCAGGTCCTAACCTCGCCCTCTTGCCCATTATTTACCATACTATCGTATCAGGTCCTAACCTCGCCCTCTTGCCCATTATTTACCATACTATCGTATCAGGTCCTAACCTCGCCCTCTTGCCCATTATTTACCATACTATCGTATCAGGTCCTAACCTCGCCCTCTTGCTCTTTATTTACCATACTATCGTATCAGGTCCTAACCTCGCCCTCTTGCCCTTTATTTACCATACTATCGTATCAGGTCCTAACCTCGCCCTCTTGCCCATTATTTACCATACTATCGTATCAGGTCCTAACCTCGCCCTCTTGCCCTTTATTTACCATACTATCGTATCAGGTCCTAACCTCGTCCTCTTGCCCTTTATTTACCATACTATCGTGTCAGGTCCTAACCTCGCCCTCTTGCCCTTTATTTACCATACTATCGTGTCAGGTCCTAACCTCGCCCTCTTGCTCTTTATTTACCATACTATCGTGTCAGGTCCTAACCTCGCCCTCTTGCTCTTTATTTACCATACTATCGTATCAGGTCCTAACCTCGTCCTCTTGCTCTTTATTTACCATACTATCGTATCAGGTCCTAACCTCGCCCTCTTGCCCATTATTTACCATACTATCGTATCAGGTCCTAACCTCGCCCTCTTGCTCTTTATTTACCATACTATCGTATCAGGTCCTAACCTCGTCCTCTTGCTCTTTATTTACCATACTATCGTATCAGGTCCTAACCTCGCCCTCTTGCCCTTTATTTACCATACTATCGTATCAGGTCCTAACCTCGCCCTCTTGCCCATTATTTACCATACTATCGTATCAGGTCCTAACCTCGTCCTCTTGCTCTTTATTTACCATACTATCGTATCAGGTCCTAACCTCGCCCTCTTGCTCTTTATTTACCATACTATCGTATCAGGTCCTAACCTCGTCCTCTTGCCCTTTATTTACCATACTATCGTATCAGGTCCTAACCTCGCCCTCTTGCCCATTATTTACCATACTATCGTATCAGGTCCTAACCTCGTCCTCTTGCCCATTATTTACCATACTATCGTATCAGGTCCTAACCTCGCCCTCTTGCTCTTTATTTACCATACTATCGTATCAGGTCCTAACCTCGTCCTCTTGCCCTTTATTTACCATATTATCGTATCAGGTCCTAACCTCGTCCTCTTGCCCTTTATTTACCATACTATCGTATCAGGTCCTAACCTCGTCCTCTTGCCCTTTATTTACCATATTATCGTATCAGGTCCTAACCTCGCCCTCTTGCCCTTTATTTACCATACTATCGTATCAGGTCCTAACCTCGCCCTCTTGCCCTTTATTTACCATTCTATCGTATCAGGTCCTAACCTCGCCCTCTTGCCCTTTATTTACCATACTATCGTATCAGGTCCTAACCTCGCCCTGCTCTTTGCCCTTTATTTACCATACTATCGTATCAGGTCCTAACCTCGTCCTCTTGCCCTTTATTTACCATACTATCGTATCAGGTCCTAACCTCGTCCTCTTGCCCATTATTTACCATACTATCGTATCAGGTCCTAACCTCGCCCTTTTGCCCATTATTTACCATACTATCGTATCAGGTCCTAACCTCGCCCTCTTGCCCATTATTTACCATACTATCGTGTCAGGTCCTAACCTCGCCCTCTTGCTCTTTATTTACCATTACTATCGTGTCAGGTCCTAACCTCGTCCTCTTGCTCTTTATTTACCATACTATCGTATCAGGTCCTAACCTCGCCCTCTTGCCCATTATTTACCATACTATCGTGTCAGGTCCTAACCTCGTCCTCTTGCTCTTTATTTACCATACTATCGTATCAGGTCCTAACCTCGCCCTCTTGCTCTTTATTTACCATACTATCGTATCAGGTCCTAACCTCGCCCTCTTGCCCTTTATTTACCATACTATCGTATCAGGTCCTAACCTCGTCCTCTTGCCCATTATTTACCATACTATCGTATCAGGTCCTAACCTCGCCCTCTTGCCCATTATTTACCATACTATCGTATCAGGTCCTAACCTCGTCCTCTTGCCCTTTATTTACCATACTATCGTATCAGGTCCTAACCTCGCCCTCTTGCCCTTTATTTACCATTACTATCGTGTCAGGTCCTAACCTCGCCCTGTTGCTCTTTATTTACCATACTATCGTATCAGGTCCTAACCTCGCCCTCTTGCTCTTTATTTACCATACTATCGTATCAGGTCCTAACCTCGCCCTCTTGCCCATTATTTACCATACTATCGTATCAGGTCCTAACCTCGCCCTCTTGCTCTTTATTTACCATACTATCGTATCAGGTCCTAACCTCGCCCTCTTGCCCATTATTTACCATACTATCGTATCAGGTCCTAACCTCGCCCTCTTGCCCATTATTTACCATACTATCGTATCAGGTCCTAACCTCGCCCTCTTGCCCTTTATTTACCATACTATCGTGTCAGGTCCTAACCTCGCCCTCTTGCTCTTTATTTACCATACTATCGTGTCAGGTCCTAACCTCGCCCTCTTGCCCATTATTTACCATACTATCGTATCAGGTCCTAACCTCGCCCTCTTGCCCTTTATTTACCATACTATCGTGTCAGGTCCTAACCTCGCCCTCTTGCTCTTTATTTACCATACTATCGTGTCAGGTCCTAACCTCGCCCTCTTGCTCTTTATTTACCATACTATCGTGTCAGGTGGACGAAGTAAAGTAGGGCTGTACTCACTATTTTGTTGTTGGTTCATTACGCGCGTCTTCACCACATCTACTGGTGACGTAGTTAACGCTGTCATAAAGCCCGCCACCATGGACGACGTCACGTGCAGCGGAGCGCCCTCTGACATCAACCCAGCGTTCAGGATGGTGTGTTTGGTGTGATCATAGGTAGGAATCTGGTGGAAACAGAATATCGCTGATATTTACAAAGGATACAAGTGTCAAAGTTTGGACATAATCTGTGGAAACAGAATTTCGCTGATATTTACAAAGGATGCAAGTGTCAAAGTGTGGTCATAATCTGGTGGAAACAGAATATCGCTGATATTTACAAAGGATACAAGTGTCAAAGTTTGGACATAATCTGGTGGAAACAGAATATCGCTGATATTTACAAAGGATACAAGTGTCAAAGTTTGGACATAATCTGGTGGAAACAGAATATCGCTGATATTTACAAAGGATGCAAGTGTCAAAGTGTGGTCATAATCTGGTGGAAACAGAATATCGCTGATATTTACAAAGGATGAAAGTGTCTAAGTATGGTCATACGAAGGAAATGGAAACAGAATATCGCAGTCAATGTACAGAGGATACAAGCAGGTAATTTTGGAGTAATATTGAACATTTTTCAATTATCAAATCAAAAATGTTAATTAACTTGCACGTCTTTTATCTTTCAATAGTAGTTTTCTTTAACACTACCAGTTGAATTAGTTGAAGTTAATATACTATAAACCAACTTATAATGTCGTGTCGTTTAATTTCTCGGGTAAAAAGAAATCGCGATAATTAATCGCCGAGAAAAGTGTCGACCAAATCTTATTGGTTCATTACCTGTGTAGCTGTGAGTATAGCGGCTCTTTTGACAGTCGGCCCCACTCCCACGTATAAACCACGTACGCCATTCTCCCGCACGATTTCTGCGAAGGCTGAGAACGTACTGCGGTATCTGGGTACTTCTCCTACCAACTTAGTACATCCCTGCATCCGCACTTTAACTAAATCTGTCGGTACTGCTATAGAACTCCCTATCGCTCCTGTAAAACATCATGGTCATTATTATTGATATAAATCTATTTATTTCGTTTTCTTTTATACGATAGATCAGAAAAGCAGCTTCAAGTATCAGATTAACAAGTATGAAATGTAAATAAGTTTATTCATCAATACCAAAACAATAACAGTTTAAGATGAATTCTTAATGTTAAAATGTCAGTTGAAAGATAAATACATGTACATGTATATAATGTTATTTCTAGAAACAATAATCAATAATAATGGAATGTGCATAAGTATGTTTTATTTCATTTTATTATGAACGACAACACACATGCGTAGTCATTGTTCCACGAAACGAATGGTAGTGTACGTAAAAGGTACAAATATGCTTTCAAACAACATAAGACGAAATGATGTGCAAAAACATCGTCGGAAACCCGCGATTGCATGCATAGCGCATAACAGAATAGCGTATGCAAGATTCATCATTTAATATTCCTGAAAGGATCGCAAAAGGTGTATGGGAACATTGTCGTTCTTCATAAAAACGACAAAAAGTTATCCTTCTCCAAAGTAGCGGCAAAAAGTTATGCTTCTCCACTTCTCCAAAGTAGCGGCAAAAAGTTATGCTTCTCCAAAGTAACGACAAAAAGTTATCATTCTCCAAAGTAACAACAAAAAGTTATCATTCTCCAAAGTAATGACAAAAAGTTATCATTCTCCAAAGTAACGACAAAAAGTTATCATTCTCCAAAGTAACAACAAAAAGTTATCATTCTCCAAAGTAACAACAAAAAGTTATCATTCTCCAAAGTAACAACAAAAAGTTATCATTCTCCAAAGTAACAACAAAAAGTTATCATTCTCCAAAGTAACAACAAAAAGTTATCATTCTCCAAAGTAACAACAAAAAGTTATCATTCTCCAAAGTAACAACAAAAAGTTATCATTCTCCAAAGTAACAACAAAAAGTTATCATTCTCCAAAGTAACGACAAAAAGTTATCCTTCCAAAGTAACCAAAAAGTTATCTTCTCCAAAGTAACAACAAAAAGTTATCATTCTCCAAAGTAACAACAAAAAGTTATCATTCTCCAAAGTAACAACAAAAAGTTATCATTCTCCAAAGTAACAACAAAAAGTTATCATTCTCCAAAGTAACAACAAAAAGTTATCATTCTCCAAAGTAACGACAAAAAGTTATCATTCTCCAAAGTAACAACAAAAAGTTATCATTCTCCAAAGTAACAACAAAAAGTTATCATTCTCCAAAGTAACAACAAAAAGTTATCATTCTCCAAAGTAACAACAAAAAGTTATCATTCTCCAAAGTAACAACAAAAAGTTATCATTCTCCAAAGTAACAACAAAAAGTTATCATTCTCCAAAGTAATGACAAAAAGTTATCATTCTCCAAAGTAACAACAAAAAGTTATCATTCTCCAAAAGAACGACAAAAGTTAAAGTACAACACTTTTGTTTTGATTCAATATATTACAACAGTTGGCTGATTGCACCGCTATTGTCCCTGAAACAATGACAGGTGTAACATTGCGTTCCACGAAACGGCATCATGTGTACGATTTGGGTAGGTGAAAAGTTACAATACCACTGATCCATCGGATGTATATGAATATTCCCAGTAATGTGATCATTAAGATGGTGACCATAAATAGCAGGACTGTGTCATATATCTGTACACATTATGGTGAGATCTGACATGTTAATGATGATATAAACCACTTTTAGAGAATGTTTACTTACAATTTGTAAATATTGATAGTTTGCGATAGAAGTGAATCGATTAATTATCTTATAGATGTTATATATAAAGGTAACCCATGTATTTATTTCAAAATGAGCAGGACAATTTTGTGGATGCTGGGAGTACGAGAGTCGATGGTAATTAAAATTTCAATCAAGTGCAAACATGCTTTATTACATATATCTCTACCCAATCTAATTGAAATTAGATCTGCGTAGACCATCCGTAGGTAGAAGCTTCTATACGTGCGGTACCGACATACATCGATGATCAGGAATGTAATGGATTAGGTTGCCTTGACATGTGAAGATGACCTACCGGTGACAGCGCCAGCACATATCTTTTTCCACAGAGGTGTATGAGCTGGGTCGGTAGCCCCGAACAGGACTTTGACAGGCTCATAGGCTCCCATACGGATAGTACTGTAACTACCTTCTCTCATCAGGGACGGCACCACTCTACAACACAGCAGGTAATCTTTGGAGGCTTTTGTTAGTACATTCAATGAACAATTTTGATGAATAGAATTCACAAAGTATAAAGAACGATTTGAGTTCTTTCTGGAAGATATTATTAAAATTGTTTCAGCGAAATGGCACTATAATATTTAAGTTGTTTCAGCAAGTTAACTCAAATCCCATGCCCTTAAAAATAGTACTTGCCCTTTACACAGAGTGTGTCCCTTGAACCTATCGTCCCTGACGACTGATCCCTTCGCATTCGTCCTTGACGGTAACACATGATATCACCACTTATACAGGCCCCGGATACCGTCGTCCTTGACGGTAATACTCATCCCTTACACAGACCCCGGATACCCTCGTCCTTGACGGTAACACTCACCCCTTATACAGACCCCGGATACCCTCGTCCATGACGGTAACACTCACCCCTTATACAGGCCCCGGATACCCTCGTCCTTGACGGTAATACTCACCCCTTATACAGACCCCGGATACCCTCGTCCTTGACGGTAACACTCACCCCTTATACAGGCCCCGGATACCCTCGTCCTTGACAGTAACACTCAACCCTTATACAGACCCCGGATACCCTCGTCCTTGACGGTAATACTCACCCCTTATACAGGCCCCGGATACCCTCGTCCTTGACAGTAACACTCAACCCTTATACATACCCCGGATACCCTTGTCCTCGACGGTAACACTCACCCCTTATATAGACCCCGGATACCCTCGTCCATGACGGTAACACTCACCCCTTATATAGACCCCGGATACCCACGGATACCCTCGTCCATGACGGTAACACTCACCCCTTATATAGACCCCGGATACCCTCGTCATTGACGGTTACACTCAATCCTTATACAGACCCCGGATACCCTCGTCATTGACGGTTACACCCACCCCTTATACAGACCCCGGATACCCTCGTCCTTGACGGTAACACTCACCCCTTATACAGGCCCCGGATACCCTCGTCCTTGACGGTAATACTCACCCCTTATACAGGCCCCGGATACCCTCGTCCTTGACGGTAATACTCACCCCTTATACAGGCCCCGGATACCCTCGTCCTTGACGGTAATACTCACCCCTTATATACAGGCCCGGATACCCTCGTCCTTGACGGTAACACTCACCCCTTATACAGGCCCCGGATACCCTCGTCCTTGACGGTAACACTCACCCCTTATACAGACCCCCGGATACCCTCGTCCTTGACGGTAACACTCACCCCTTATACAGGCCCCGGATACCCTCGTCCTTGACGGTAACACTCACCCCTTATACAGGCCCCGGATACCCTCGTCCTTGACGGTAATACTCACCCCTTATACAGGCCCCGGATACCCTCGTCCTTGACGGTAACACCCACCCCTTATACAGGCCCCGGATACCCTCGTCCTTGACGGTAACACTCACCCCTTATACAGGCCCCGGATACCCTCGTCCTTGACGGTAATACTCACCCCTTATACAGGCCCCGGATACCCTCGTCCTTGACGGTAATACTCACCCCTTATACAGACCCCGGATACCCTCGTCCTTGACGGTAACACTCACCCCTTATACAGGCCCCGGATACCCTCGTCCTTGACGGTAACACTCACCCCTTATACAGGCCCCGGATACCCTCGTCCTTGACGGTAACACTCACCCCTTATACAGACCCCGGATACCCTCGTCCTTGACGGTAATACTCACCCCTTATACAGGCCCCGGATACCCTCGTCCTTGACAGTAACACTAAACCCTTATACATAGACCCCGGATACCCTCGTCCTTGACGGTAATACTCACCCCTTATACAGGCCCCGGATACCCTCGTCCTTGACGGTAACACTCACCCCTTATACAGGCCCCGCCCTCGTCCTTGACGGAAACTCACCCTTGGATACCCTTGTCCTGACGGTAACACTCACCCCTTATATAGACCCCGGATACCCTCGTCTTGACGGTAACACTCCCACCCCTTATATAGACCCCGGATACCCTCGTCCTTGACGGTAATACTCACCCCTTATACAGACCCCGGATACCCTCGTCCTTGACAGTAACACTCAATCCTTATACAGACCCCGGATACCCTCGTCATTGACGGTAACACCCACCCCTTATACAGGCCCCGGATACCCTCGTCCTTGACGGTAATACTCACCCCTTATACAGGCCCCGGATACCCTCGTCCTTGACGGTAACACTCACCCCTTATACAGGCCCCGGATACCCTCGTCCTTGACGGTAATACTCACCCCTTATACAGACCCCGGATACCCTCGTCCTTGACGGTAACACTCACCCCTTATACAGACCCCGGATACCCTCGTCCTTGACGGTAACACTCACCCCTTATACAGGCCCCGGATACCCTCGTCCTTGACGGTAACACTCACCCCTTATACATACCCCGGATACCCTCGTCCTTGACGGTAACACTCACCCCTTATACAGGCCCCGGATACCCTCGTCCTTGACGGCAATACTCATCCCTTATACAGACCCCGGATACCCTCGTCCTTGACGGTAACACTCACCCCTTATACAGACCCCGGATACCCTCGTCATTAACGTTTATACTCACCCCTTATACAGGCCCCGGATACCCTCGTCCTTGACGGTAATACTCTACCCTTATACAGGCCCCGGATACCCTCGTCCTTGACAGTAACACTCAACCCTTATACATACCCCGGATACCCTCGTCCTTGACGGTAACACCCACCCCTTATACAGACCCCAGATACCCTCGTCCTTGACGGTAATACTCATCCCTTACACAGACCCCGGATACCCTCGTCCTTGACGGTAACACTCACCCCTTATACAGGCCCCGGATACCCTCGTCCTTGACGGTAACACTCACCCCTTATACAGGCCCCGGATACCCTCATTCTTGACGGTAATACCCACCCCTTATTGACGGTTACACCCATCCCTTATACAGGCCCCGGATACCCTCGTCCTTGACGGTAATACTCACCCCTTATACAGACCCCGGATACCCTCGTCATTGACGGTAACACTCACCCCTTATACAGACCCCGGATACCCTCGTCCTTGACGGTAATACTCACCCCTTATACAGGCCCCGGATACCCTCGTCCTTGACAGTAACACTCAACCCTTATACATACCCCGGATACCCTCGTCATTGACGGTAACACCCACCCCTTATACAGACCCCGGATACCCTCGTCCTTGACGGTAATACTCACCCCTTATACAGACCCCGGATACCCTCGTCCTTGACGGTAACACTCACCCCTTATACAGGCCCCGGATACCCTCGTCCTTGACGGTAATACTCACCCCTTATACAGGCCCCGGATACCCTCATCCTTGACGGTAATACTCACCCCTTATACAGGCCCTGGATACCCTCGTCCTTGACGGTAATACTAACCCCTTATATAGACCCCGGATACCCTCGTCCTTGACGGTAATAATCACCCCTTATATTGACCCCGGATACCCTCGTCCTTGACGGTAATACTCACCCCTTATACAGGCCCCGGATACCCTCGTCCTTGACAGTAAGACTCAACCCTTATACATACCCCGGATACCCTTGTCCTCGACGGTAATACTCACCCCTTATATAGGCCCCGGATACCCTCGTTCTTGACATTAACACTAAACCCTTATACATACCCCGTATACCCTCGTCCTTTACGGTAATACTCACCCCTTATACAGGCCCCGGATACCCTCGTCCTTGACAGTAAGACTCAACCCTTATACAGACCCCGGATACCCTTGTCCTCGACGGTAATACTCACCCCTTATATAGACCCCGGATACCCTTGTCCTCGACGGTAACACTCACCCCTTATATAGACCCCGGATACCCTCGTCCTTGACGGTAACACTCACCCCTTATACTGGCCCCGGATACCCTCGTCATTGACGGTAACACCCACCCCTTATACAGGCCCCGGATACCCTCGTCCTTGACGGTATCACCCACCCCTTATACAGGCCCCGGATACCCTCGTCATTGACGGTAACATCCATCCCTTATACAGGCCACGGATACCCTCGTCCTTGACGGTAATACTCACCACTTATACAGACCCCGGATACCCTCGTCATTGACGGTAACACCCAACCCTTATACAGGCCCCGGATCCCTTCATCCTTGACGGTAACACTCACCCCTTATACAGGCCCCGAATACCCTCGTCCTTGACGGTAACACTCACCCCTTATACAGGCCCCGGAATACCCTCGTCATTGACGGTAACACTCACCCCTTATACAGACCCCGGATACCCTCGTCCTTGACGGTAATACTCACCCCTTATACAGGCCCCGGATACCCTCGTCCTTGACGGTAATACTCACCCCTTATACAGACCCCCGGATCCCTTCATCCATGACGGTAACTCTCATCCCTTATACAGACCCCGGATACCCTCGTCCTTGACGGTAACACTCACCCCTTATATAGACCCCGGATACCCTCGTCATTGACAGTAACACTCACCCCTTATATAGACCCCGGATACCCTCGTCATTGACGGTAACACTCACCCCTTATACAGACCCCAGATACCCTCGTCATTGACGGTAACACCCACCCCTTATACAGACCCCCGGATCCCTTCATCCTTGACGGTAACTCTTACCCCTTATACAGGCCCCGGATCCCTTCATCCTTGACGGTAATACTCACCCCTTATACAGGCCCCGGATCCCTTCATCCTTGACGGTAATACTCACCCCTTATACAGACCCCGGATCCCTTCATCTTTGACAATCCTCACTCCGCCCTTTATGAAACCATCGTAGTACCGGTTCTTGAGCACCTCGATTCCTTTCTGTGATGCCAACTCATTTTCAAGCTGCATTCGTATCTTGATGACATCCACTGGGTTTGTAACTGTAATATGGAACGCCATTTACATTTATCGTTGTATTTTTTTTTTATTTCATCTTTGATTTAATTTCATTTTAAGTTGAAAATAATATAATGATAACACCAAATAAAACAATGGTTGATGTAAATCATATATATATGTCATCAAATCAAATATCTAATGAAATCAAATAAAATAAAAAGATGAAATCAAATGATATAACGTTAAAATGAAAATATTATATTGATAACAACAAATAAAAAAAAAATAGATGTAAATCAAATATATATGTCACCAAATCAATTAATGGTGAAATCGATAAATATAATGATAAAAGAAAATAATACCATGACAAATGAAAACAAGATTTAATTGCGACGGATGCCGTCACATTAAGTTCCTCCAATCTCCATAGAGTCTAATTTGACAAGAGTGACAATCCTTGAATGATGACGTTTAATATATTAGGCACAGTTTAATTTATCTATAATTGTATTAGATTTGTGTTCTCAACATTTGTATGCTCAACCATGTTCCTTTTGTTCAATTTTGACCAATGACATGCCTTGGCGGCCATCTTTGATCCTGGTCTGCAAAAGTTGCCCAAAAAATTGACCTCAAAATAGTTTTATGTCACTGGTAACAATATGATATATAACTTTGAAATACAACAAATATGAACATAGACCTAAAACGGATCCTTGCTGATCAGTGAAAAGTCGGTTTTACTGGTTTTAGAAATTTTGAAACAGTCACATTTTTTTTTTTTTTTTTTTACTCATAATTATGGTATTTTTCACTTTAAAATTTTATAATCTGATTGAAACTACATATTGAAACCGAATCCAGTCAATTCGGACCAGTAGTTAAATATCTATAAGCAGTTCAATTTTGAACAATGAAAGGCTGTGACGGCCATCTTGGATGTTGGTCGAAAAAAATATAACTGATCGACACATCTGCAGGTCACCAGAAATGACCTTGCAAAATTTCATGGCGATCCAACTTATTGTTTTCGAGAAAAGGTCTGACCAAGTCGCGCGGAAAAGGGAGAAGAATAAGAACAAGAAGAAGGAACTGAGCAAACACAATAAGTTCCCCTCTCAATTGGGGGAACTTGATATAATAATGGTAGAAGCAAATGATCAAATTGGTCAAATCAAATCGAATATTGATAAACTGATACCATATATTGATAAGACCAAATCATATAATTATAAAATCATATAATATATTCAAAACACAAATGCATAGACATATAGTGTATTTGAACCATATTAGACAGCTATATGGCTTTTCATATGGCTATGTGAAGTAAACTTATAGCAAATAAAATCATGTTTACAAGTTTCGTCTTCTATTTCTTTACGAAATATTCAGCCAATATTTTTGCCGTTGTGATGAAACGGTGGCATATCAGTCACTGAATCAAAAACACCCAGATATACAAAGACATAAATAAGGATATATCATAACAAAATTAAGATGAAGAAGACATTTTCGTAACACATAGAATATGTATACTGGCAGAGTATTTAAATTTCTGATACCGGCAAGTATTCATGAACAAATGAACAAATCTGGACGGCCGTGGCTTTTAAAGCTCACGTATCCAATATACCTACATTGTATCTGTTAATAGAAAAAGATTTCTGCATGTATGTTTTAACATAAACTTCTTGGTTGTAATTATGTTTACACAGTATCATTCATGTTTGTCTGTCTAAGAATAACTAATGTCAAAATTTTCTACCAATAATAACACATATAACGGCGGGCAATTTGCATTACTGTCTCAAATCTGTCATTTTTTCGAGGTAACTTAAGTCGAGGTAACTGGTAAACATAGCTATATGAAATGTATGGTCACTTATCTCTAGAATATTAATATTATCATTTCTGATCTCTAGAATATCAATATTATCATTTCTGAATGTAATAAATGTTGGCCTCAGCGTTAAGAAAGTAAACTCTATTTTTAAAATGTGTCGTATTTCAGCCAGTTTATACAAACATAATCCGCCTGATTCCTAATGAAATAAAATACAATGGCTGGTAATCGGAGAAGAAGGTATGCTATAAAATTACAAGGACGTAAATGTCCTTGAAACTATTTGATTCACATGTGTATCGCCAGAACATTAACGGCGTCAGTCTGTATACGTTGGCAAAAGGATAGATTTGTTTGACAGAGTGAGACCATGTTGTCTATTGACTACTGGTCATGAAGAGGTGATAATGGTCAATGTAGGTCATGTCATTATCAGCAAAGTCTGATTGGGTCGGGGTGACCATTGATCTACAACAGGGACTTATCAGCCACGGTCTATTAGTATTATAGGCCTACTCGTCTGTTTTAATCTATTGCCATATGTACTAACAGACTAGTAAAATACCTATGCCATGGTCAGCTCCCTCGGCACCAGTCATAAACAAATGCACATGTACATAAATGGCTTTCAAAAGGCTTATATTGTTTTTATGTCTATAAGCAATCCGCAAATACCTGAACAGTAACTGATAGTACCTGAACAGTACAACAGTCAATGAGATTACTATAATGATATCGCTGAATCTACTTTTATATCGATCATAATACCATACATGTTATAAGGTCAAGCATATACACCATCTGGACTATGCATGCACACGTACAGTGTATATATGTGCAAGGAGTGCGAGAGTGTGTGGTGGTGGTGTGTGTGAAGAAACCATAGAATTTGTTGAAATGTACCTACTTGTAGCGGCACTCATGTTGGAAATACCGGCCAGGGCGAACCGCCATATCTGCTCGTTTTCTATTTTCGCCATTGTCATGTCATGCTGTTAAGGCTTCTTGAAGGCTGATCAGTGTACAATGTATACATGTAAACGTGTGGGGTTGTGTCTACCCATGCGTAGAGATACACACACAGACACACACATATATATATATACATGTACAGCTTTATATATATAGCAATGTTCCGGTCGATCAACTAGTCAGTTTTGGAGATTTTATCCTGATGGTAACCACGAATGTGCACATTGATTAATCGAATGGATAGGAAACATATTCGCGCCTTTTGTCCAGAACTGTGCACGTCCAGCAATGAATTAACGGACGAAGGGAGACAATCGTAGGTTGTAGACTACCCTACATGAATCAAAGATAGCATACTCGGTATCCTAGGAGTTTCTATCACTGCCATTAATACAATTCAATTCAACTTTATTGCTTCCTTAAATCCATACAAAAGGGATCGATAGCAAAACAGACATGTACATAACACACAGTAGATCAAAACAACAACTTAAACATTTATCAAGCCAGCTTTCCTCAATTCAAATGACTTTTTAACAAAGAGGCCTAAATTCTGCAGAAGTTTTAGATCATTAGAAGACAAGAGTCGTATCAAATTTTCAAAATCTGTTAGATAGTGGTTAATTACATCTTTATGACTATTAAAGAAAATTGTTCTCACTGTTGAGTTAACGGAACACTTAAAAATGAAGTGGGTTTCATCCTCAATTTCATTACAAAATTTGCATAACCGCAGAGGACGGGGAATCTTTTTTACCCTACCCGCCTCAATTTCTAAACTGTGGTTGCTAATTCGCAGTTTTGCGAGCAATTTTCTTTATTCAAAATCCTTTATAGAAAGATATGTTTCTTCCTTATAGTTTTGTTTATTTTCTTCTCCTGCTTAGCGCTCAGCTTAACGGCAGTGGGACGACTGGTTCGCCCGTTGTCAGTATAATGTGACCGGGTGGGGTGTGTTGCTTGGTGTCTTCGGTGGCATGCTTCAGTGATATAGCACTATAAAAAGGGCAACAGTTCCACTATACAAGAAGACACAACATGAATATACCGCAGTCTCCCAAAACACGCACCTCGCACAACATACACGCAAGCACTGCATGCATGGGAGGCCGTCCTTACATGACCATAGCTGTTAATAGGACGTTAATTAATCAAACAAACAAACAAACAAGTTTAAATTTACTATACAAAAAAGTTTTACTGTTATTATCTGACTTATTTATCTTAGTTGTAAAATGGCTTTGAATGTACCTTGTATCGATTTCTTTAATAATTGTTTCAGATAACTTTTAAACGTCCTACTAGGATTGGCATTTACAAAGTTATAAGAAATCTTATTTTCCTTTATGATATTAGAAACATAGGAAAACCAAGAATACGTTCCATTTGCATGTATATTTTTACTGACAGCCAGTGCTTCTTTCACCAGGACGTTGATGTCTTTTTGTGAAATCCTTCTTATATAGCATAAAGCTTGTGTATTTATGAAACAATCTAAAGTAAACTGTCCTAATTCAGCCCTGTATCAATGCATACTCTCCAACACCCAAAGCCATTTTACAAAATTCCAAATTAATTTGCTCGAATGGTGTTTTATCAATTAAGGAAAATGGATTAAACAATGCCTTGTTCGAGGAAGCTCTTTTACTAGCATTAGCTATCTTGCTATAGTAATCAACATACCAAATTTCATAGTTATACGTTAAGACTGGTCTGATAAGGAAATTGAATAACTTTTTCCATAGCCATATGGGTATATCAGCTATTCTGTTAAGGTATTGTTTAATTGAGAATAAAACCTTTTTACTTTTCGCACAAAGTTCCTTAACAGCAAGCGAAAAGTTTCCGTTTAAATATCACATAATTTGTAGCCAAATACTCATACTCATTGACTTGATCAATTTCTTTGCCATTAAAAGGAAATGGTTTCACTTTAATACATTTGTTTTCGCTTTTGTTGTATTTATTGATAGCTGCCACTTTGCACAGTAGCTTTCGAGCTCGGTTTTTGATTTTTGTAACCCTTCTGGACTCTCAGATAAAATTACTAAATCATCTGCAAAAGATAAGCTACCTACTTCTACATCTCCTAGTTTGAGTGGGTCGTACTTCAGAATGCTTGATAAGTCGTTTATATACATATTAAAAAGTGTAGGACTTAAACTGTCTCCTTGTCCTACCCCTCTGATAATATCAAAATAGTCCGTCGTATACGTTTTGAATTTAATTGAGGATTGTATTTTTTCATGCATGTCGCATATTATATTGAAAATATTTTTACCGATACCTTTTTCGGCAAGTTTATATAGTAAACCTGTTCTCCAAACGCTATCAAAAGCTTTGTTAAAGTCAAAAAAGCAAGCATATACTTTGCTTTTCGCTTGTGAGTATTTATTCAATAGTGTTTTAAGAACGAATAAGGCATCAGTAGTTCTCCTTTTTTCCCGAAAACCAAATTGATTAGGAAATATCATATTTTGCATTAAGACAGTAATTCTATTATTCAAAATTGAATTAAAAAATTTTGCCAGACATCTTTGAAGAGAAATGCCTCTGCATGTAATTAATAGGGAGATCTGCATCACCAGATTTGAAAACAGGAATAAGGTATGATTTATTACAAGAATTAGGATAGCAACCACAGCTTAGAATTGCTTTAAAATACTTTGCTAATGACGGAATCATAACATTTATGGAATATTTTATAATTTCATTGAATAAATAATCAGGTCCGACTGATTTTCTATGTAGCAAAACGTAAAATCAGCCACTATACATTGTACAATGTATATTTTTGTACATATCAGATTAATTTGATGTACATCAAAGAACCAAACTAACTGTCTCATCTTTTGTCACACATGTATATATAACGACAGTGATAGTAACCCATGTAATATCGATGATGCAAGGAGAGTGAAGTAGCATAAACTCGTCTGTAATGTCCAGTAAGTTACATGTTGCTGTTATATCATCCTAGATACTCCAGGGGTTACTATCACTGTCGTAATATCAACCCCAGAACTATCATATGTCAAAACAAATTTTCTGAAGGCAGTCCAGGAAAAAAACAAAGCCCAATCACAGGCCTGCAGTGACTTCTTTTGAAGATTTCAGAGACAGCGACGCTAATTTTCAAAGCCACATATACACTGTTAACGACAATTTACTGGTTTTTTTTTCAATTATTGTGGTATACATCAAATCACCTGTTATCGCACTTAGAGTCTTCAGTTTTGCTGTGACATATTCCAGGGGTTGATATAATGACAGTGAAAGTAACCTCTGGAGTATGAAGGAAGCTGTCATACAAATACACTATGGAATGGACTTCATTTGATTAATGGAATATAATGATTTATTTTATAAGCTAAGGCCATATAAAAGACATACACGATAAAAACTATTGTCACTGGCATAAGTGTCCATCTAATTTTATCTCAAAGTCTCTAATAGTTACCACATTAACTAACGAATCTGGTAGATTGCTCCAACCGCTGGAGGCAGGGCCTTGGAGCATCTAAAACCACTCTCTGGAAGAAAGCAGATAACGCAGAGCAGCGAACATTGGTACAGAATCAAGGAGATAAGAAGTAGGGTAGAAGAAAGAAGACAGACAAAAGCAGTAGAACTAGGTGTTCAGGTGCCTGGACAAGGTGGGACACAGAACCACGTGTTCTATCCGAACCACGTGTTCTATCCTAATCTGGAAGTACCTACAATTCAAACTGCATTTTCTCCTCCGATCTGTGTATGATGTGCTACCAACACCAGAAAATCTCCATAGATGGGACCTTGTGGAAACACCAACAGGAAAGATATTCTTTCTCGCAGACCTTAGGTGGAAGACCATAACGTCTATAGAGAATATCCACCCGTTTCAGACCCTTTGCATTTATGAAGAAGATCTTTCCGTTTGAGATCTGTCTGTGACAACTCACAATATTTTTGTATTATGGGCGGCCAAATGAGACTTATCCAACTTTATTTTTTAATTGTCTCTCTGTTTATATGATTATCATTTTTTTTTCTTTTCCTATATATGTTATTTTAAACTCATTAAATATCTAAATGAGTGGTACCATTTTGGACAAATACACAGGCATACATGATATGTGAAACATATTTAAAATTAAAGAGATCGAAAATAGGCATCTACCTACACATAACAACCAAACAGGGAATAGCACGAAAGCGTAGATAGATTCCCAATGTATGAGGAAACATTGAATAAATTCTTCAGAAGAAACAAGGTGTCAAGTACGAAAGCCGATTGGGATAATTTTGGTTGAAGAAAAAAATAATTTTCTGGCGTTATTGCGCGAAACTTTTGACGTTTAACTGTTACACTATGGAATTCAATCTGTAATCTCAATACTTATATGTACATCCTCTCAATCCTCTCGCAGCCTATTTACAAAACTTAATCCTCTGTGCTTTTACTTTCTCTCGTGTCCTGTCTAAGTGATAGTTAAAAACATTTTGTCACTCCCTCTCAAAAGATATTTAAAAATAGTTCTCCGAAAATGTTCCCTGTCGCTGTCAAAACTAAGCTGATATTAAAATTCTATCTGAGTACTTAAAAAAAGAGCATAGCAGTGCAATATTCAAAAAGGATATAAGGTCGTCGCAGGAATATATAATGTACGTATTTCGAATTCCGCGGCGACCAACTAACTTACAAGTGCTACCGGTACCATGTGGGTTTACTATACCAAGGGGCGCAACTACGTCAGCCTTGTCTATTTCAGGGTATATCGATATCGTTTCTTGTCGTTGATTTTAAATATCATTATTCTTTCTGGTCGAATACAATATTTATAACACTCGTATTTAATGTTTGGTCATTTATTTAATTGTCGTCTTCACCCTTACATATTTTACCAATTTCATGTCGATGTTTCGCCCTCAGGCGTGGTAGCTTGGTTAGAACAAACGGAAGGTCTGTACTTTTTTATGAAATATACACGTGGTGATACATGTATGAAATGCATTAATACAAAGTTCCGTTCAGAGAAAATGAATTTAGACATCGATCAAATTAAAATAAAAATCATGAATGACACAAGACGATAAAGTTGCGTTCAACAGGTTTTAAATGTATCATTTTCTCTTTCCAATACTGCTATTGAAATAATGAAGTTTTTTTTACACAAAGAATTATTTGTGATAAGTTTAATTGGACATAAGCGTATAAATAACGTAGACAACAAAGGATATAATAATATATATACAGTTACTTTACTTGTTTGCTTAAAAACACACGAAAGAAAAAAGGAAACTAATCAATTAAAACGGTGCATATTGTTCTTGTAAAATTAATATGTTTAGTTAACCGCATTACTTTTTCATTATATTTGCGCAAACTATTTAAGAATTGCATTGTACGATAACTTGTGAAACAAGTTGAAAACATCTCAAAGTCTTATGCAAAAACTAGAAAAAGCTTGGCCAGTCAAAACAGCTATTAGGGAATGTACCTACAGACATTTACTTTAAATAGAGTAATTGGATCAATAGATCGATTCCTTAAAGTTAGTATAAAGAAATGATTAATTCCTAATCTGTTTACAAAGTAATCTTTTCGAATTGGATTACCTGTTTTGATTGGGCTAATCTTATCAATGGTTAGTATCTTAGACCCGTTTCTTATGATATCGAGCACCTTGATTGTGTCACGTGGTTTTAATAGAATTATTGATACTCCGCTGTTGCGAGTACCTCCCCTCTTGTTGTCTGCTATTACATTGTAATGTCATTTTCGTTGCATAATACATCAACAATAGAAGTGTCCTTCCGAACAGTTGTGATTAGTCGGTAACCGATTGTACGTATCGTCAGCCAACCGTATCCTGTCACTGACTTCACACTACCGGGGAGGTTCGAGGAACAGCCTGTCAACCTATCGAAGTTCAGCGTAGCCATTTTTGAAGTGATCGGTATCGAACCAATGGCTGTACCAGCGATAGAGTCACATACACGCTGGAATTCTTATCAAGTAGGTGGAATGGATTCGTAAATGGAAAGTCATGTCAAAATGGAATAATGTAAGGATTTAATGTAACCTAGTGACAATAGGACGCTCTGTTTCGCCGAGCGAGGCATTAGGTACCTGGACGACATTAGACAGTGGCCTCGTAAGGAGCTGTGTAAAATACACACGGGTGGATCCTTATAGTGTAATAGATAGTGAAAATGGTTCTTCTAACCGTCGGAATGGGGAGATATATGTGTGCTGTGTTTTGGTTTGTGCTGCAGATAATTCCTAGTTTATGTTTCATGGTTGTTATTCCGCGTGTTGCTGAAATTGGAAGTGAAGTGTTCAATGTGAGTCACGGGCCCGGCTGGTCATACAGTGTAGACATGTACAGCACGAGCGCCCGGGCCCTCGGGATTCTGACGCTGGATTCCAGCACAGGGGTAGTGTATCTCAATAAACAAGTGCCATGCTGGGATCATCCCTTATTATACAGGGTGTTAGCCAGGAAAAACCGTCATCAGACATTGGTGCAGGTGCCCGCTAATCATACCGTTACTACCCTGTTATTACAAGGCCAACATTGCCTAACGTCAGTTGATCACAGAAAACAAAAACGGACGTACCAAAACCAGGTGTATTTTATCGTACTCTACGGTAAATTTTTAAATGAAAATGGTTGTGTTCAACCAGATCAAAATATTTTAAATATCAATCATAACATTCCAGTATCATTCCAATCATGCAATAATTTTGTAACCGGTATCGATAATCCAGGTGTGATTTATGATATGAAAACGGATTCCATTCTTACCGACAGACAAATATGCTTACATAGCCATGAATGGTCCTTCAATTTTAATCTCATAATGTATTGTAAAGGCATGGAGGCAGATATGAAGGTAAATCTAGTGATCCACAATGTAGGGAATGTCCAAAACACACCAACTATGTATGAGGTGAGACAAGCTTCCAGTCATATACGATTAAAACGAGCCATTTCAATAAACAACCCCCCTGAATTCGAACAAGATTCATATACCAAAAGCGTCCTAGAGGAACAGAATCCTGGTTTGCATGTCATAACCATTACGGCTACAGATGCCGATACAGGGAACGACGGCACATTGACATACAGTTTGGACGCCACTAGTGACCAGAGAAGTAAGACAATGTTCGGCATAGATCCAATCAATGGACGTGTCAACACGACCAAACGTTTAGATCGTGAAGAAATTCCGTTTCATTATCTTCAGGTTATCGCTACGGACAATGGCTCCCCTTCCAGACAGGCACAAACTTTTCTTACCATTGAGGTCACTGATGTAAATGATCATGCTCCAGTATTCGAGAAGAGCGTTTTTTACCAAGACGTCAAGGAAAATATTGGTATTTCAACTACAATTATGTCCGTTAGGGCTACAGATAAAGATTCCGGAGATAATCAGGAGATTCGTTACCGAATAGTAAACCTGTCCGGACCAGCTGGTCAGACGTTCATGATTGACCCCATATCTGGAAGTATCACCACCAAGACACTACTGGACAGAGAAACAGTGGCTAGTTATCAGTTGTTGGTGCAGGCCATGGATCAGGGAGAGAACTCCATGAGGAAGTCTTCCACGGCCACCATCAACATCAACATTCAGGACGTTAACGATAACAGTCCACAGTTCTCAAAGAAACAATATACAGTCGATATACCAGAAGATCACGATTATACCTCCTCCCCAATCATCGCCTACGTGTCGGCAACGGATGCTGACCAGGGTAACAACAGAATCATATCTTACCGTATATTTGGTGGAAATTCCGACAACACCTTCAAAATAGACAGCAGTACTGGTGAACTCTCGATTCAGTCGGCATTAGATAGAGAAAGAGTAGAGTCATACTCTCTATTAATTCGCGCTCAGGACGGTGGGTCACCAATGAGGTCAAATACTACGGTGGTTGACGTCAACGTTTTAGATGTGAATGACAATGATCCGTATTTTTATGCAGCCCCGTACCAGCACTCTGTAAAAGAAAATGTTGGTGTCAACACCACTGTACTATCAGTTCAAGCCACAGACAAAGATGCTGGACCAAATGGAGAACTCTTTTATTCTATATTGTCTACACCAGTTGATTTCCCATTTAAGATTGACGAAAACACTGGCGACATAAAGGTTAAGTTACCATTGGATAGAGAGACTGGAGAAATGTATAACTTTGTTGTGAAAGTTCAAGACAAAGGTACTAAAGTTCGGTCTGCCACAACTGATGTACAAATAATAGTAAGTGATGTCAACGATAATCATCCGGTATTTCCTCACGATGTTTATAATCAGACCGTACGCGAGGACGAGGAGCCAGGTTCAAAGGTCATCTTGAGTCTGACCGCCATGGATGCAGACAGTGGCGATAACGCTCTGGTTGATTATTCCATCGTTTCTGGTAACCAAGATGATGCGTTTAGGATAAATACTCTTAATGGAGAAGGTTTGATTAAAGTCAACAAACCACTTAACTATAAACTGGTATCTCGATATGTCCTTGTTGTTCGTGCGACAGACAAGGGTGGGAAATCTGACACTGCTGAGGTTCACATCCTCGTTCTGGACACCAATCGTCACACGCCAGTATTCCAGGGAACCCCCTATACTATAAACGTGGAAGAAAACACAGACTTGAACACATTTGTATATCAGGTTATGGCTTTGGACGATGATGTCGGAGAAAACGCTCGACTGACTTACGAACTGCACGGATCAACCTCGTTTCGCATTGAAGCCACCACTGGTAAAATTTTCACACATGTCACTTTGGACAGAGAAAAGAAAACCGGAGAAGCATTTTATGTTACTGCCCAAGATCATGGTGTTCCATCTAAGACTGCGACCACGGATGTGACAGTCATCATAAATGATGTGAATGACAACAATCCAGAGTTCACCCAAAAGTCGTATGAAAAGGATGTCATGGAAAATGCCCAGGACGGGGTGAGTGTGATTCAGATCTCTGCGACCGACAGAGACGAACAGGAGAACGCATTTATTCAGTACACATTTCAGGGAGGGGATGACGGAAATGGGGATTTTGAAATAGATTCCTCCTCAGGTACGATAAGAGTAGCACAGCCGTTGGACAGAGAAACAAGAAGTCAGTATGTATTGAAAGCTTTTGCTGTAGACAAGGGTATCCCAGCCCGTTCGACTTCAACCACTATCACAATAAACATTCTGGATATTAATGACAACAAACCTGTTTTCCCCAGTGACACCATCAGAATTAAGGTGATGGAGAATATCCCATTGAAGACAATTGTCGCACAAGTGTCTGCTGTAGATCCTGATGAGGGGGTCAATGCTCAAGTAGAATATGAAAAAGTTGGAGGTGGCGACGCTGACAGTTTCCAGTTAGAGACTCAGCCAGGTCGACCGGCTATCCTCAGGAACTTGATTTATCTTGATTACGAGGAAACAAAAAAGGTGTACCAAATTTTAATCCGGGCAAAGTCTGATCCGTTCTTTAGTGAAGCCCTTGTTCTGGTCATGGTTCAGGATGTCAATGATAATGAACCTGTTCTGAAGGATTTTACCATCATATTCAATAACTTTGTGGATAATTTTATTACTGGAATTATAGGACGTGTGCCTGCCACAGATCCTGACGAAATTGACAGGGATAAACTTATCTACGAGTTTGTTGCTGGAAATGAGGCGGAATTCCTCCATCTGAACCGGTCGACAGGGGAGATAACTCTAGACTACAGACTTAACTCTGATGTTCCAAGGAATGGTACTTTTCAAGTAAAAGTTTCAGGTGAGTTCTTTAACATTAATTTATGAGTTTATATATATACTAACTAATAAATTGCCCAAGAATCATTAATCAGTCCAGTGAACAAGGGCCAGCGATATATAAAATTGTATTTGTAAGCAGAAGTTTATAAATTATAATTTAGTTTGTAACACAAAAAATGAATGGTTGCCACATGGAGATAGGTTATTAAGTAAAGGTTATCTCAAAGTGTTGCATTGTAATGGTCAATTTATTTTAATCAGTTATTTATATGTATTAAAAGAGAAATAAACATCAACGATTTATAATTATCGATTTGGAATGGTTCAGCTTCCTTATCACAGTAAATGCTATTCCAGGGGAAATATGCTATGTGACAGTCAATATATATAGGTAGATATTCAGGTTATCAAGTAATTTCTTTTTTACATATAAATAACAACACAAGAATTAAAACTTGTTTAGTTTAATTTAATTTGTACCTGAGGCAGGTGTGTGATAATTCCTTAATTGATTGACAGGTGGTAATGATAAGTACAAACAGTTGTACATATGTTGACTAATGTTTACACATCCCTCCAGCCATTGTCATCAGTAAAGAACAATAGAACTTGACCTTCCAACTGTCACCAGATTTTGATGGGCTGTCAACAAGTTTCAAAACTTAATGGATATGATATAGAGCAACACTAGCATGTCAAATTGAATTAGGCAGCATGATGCCATCTGACATCACATTTGAACAACACCTCTAGGCTATAGCAATCATCTTGTGTCAATGTATGAAATTTACAATATTATAATAGCTGAAATTAACGAATTCTTCATTAATTAAATAATATAATACCAACAAAATTATTAAAAAATGTATTGCTACATTGTAAGTACCAGCTGTATGTGTGAGCCGACTAATAAATTTTAATGGTATATGATAATCAGTTATATACAACATAATTTCACTGTTAAAACCAATTCAAGCAAAATATCTTGAAAGCTTTATAATGACGTCAAAATATATATGGCTAGTAATACAGCCATACGGACTGGATAATTGGTCGAAAATATGTTGTCTTTTGAACAGTTGAAAAACTGTTATGAAAAACAAATTAAGCATATTTGCATATATAAGTTGATAATGCAGTATGACACATTATTTTGTTATACTCATTGTCATAAAAGACAAAACAAGGTATGATTTAGTCTGAGTATATTATTTATGTGTAACTAATATTGTGATGACTGTCCATTAAGCTGTAGTTAATTACAACACAACTACTGATGACAGTATGATGGTGGTATAATGTAGATAGATTGGTACCCCGGGGCAGTATCTGGGTCTGTACAGCTGATCACTTCCTACAATGGTAATCAGATACACTAGCACCTGCAGCAACCTGCTAACGAGATCACATACAGGTGTTTTATCATACCTACAAAGGCAAGCTCTTTAATTAAAAAAAAATTTAAATTAATTAAATAAAAACATATCTGTATACATCATTTCATAAATTAAAATATTGATCATAATTATAAATTAGTAATGACAGCAATACACACATACTGATTGTTTTCTCAGTACAGTACATACACAACTATTATATGCAGGATCAAAGACAAAGTTCAAATTGTTTATAATTAAAGTTTTTCAATTTGATCTTTTTATCACATGACAAACCATTGATTGATTTAATAACAGAAAAAGAGTTTTGAATGTGATATGATGATGACGCGAAGTTTTTTGATTGGTTGCCTGCAAAATTCAAAATATTAAATTCAAAATAAAAAGTTTCAGAATTTATTAATGAATTAAAAAAATTACAATTTACAAATGAGCACAAAATCTGTTGGGAGATTTTAATATTCAAAATTGAATACCCATAAATACAGTCCTGATATTTGTTTATACACCTGGTAAGCCACTGTTTTTCATTCTCAATGAGTAAATTAGGAGCTTAGCTGTGAGTGAATCAGCAACATTTTAAGACGTTTAAAATACTTTAAATATGCAGTCATCCATTACAAAGAAGCATGTGAATATTGGTTTGATCTGAAATGTGGGAACTTTTCCTGGGCATTATATCTTCAGATTTAGGGACTTTATATATATAAAACATCTCAATTCACTTCATGGTTATATAAATGAAGTTGTTTAAATTTGTGGTCTATGAACAAAGATATGAAATGTGTTGGTTAAGAATGATAAATCATGACCACCATATATGGCTGTGGCTTCGAGCATGTTGATAAATATTTATTTAGTATAAAATATTTTGGACAAAAAAAAATCAAATCTTGTGTTCAGGTTTGTGGTACAGTATGGTATTATATTATGTAAATAACCAGTACATCTTTTTGATAAACCTGTTTGTTTGGAAGCCAATTTCATTCTTAGCTCAGAATGTAATCCTATCCTTTAATTCTAGCCCAGGTATATAAAGGTAGATGGATTTCCTCATGGCTGGTATTGTTATTCATATCCAGACAGAAATAAGATCATATTTCCCGTTAAAGTTACACAGCTGGAACAAAGATGGCGATGTCGCAGTTTCTGACTTACTGTCATGTATATGGGTTTTATTTGACTTGCACAATAAGACAAGCTAGCTTAGATTAATTTCAGAAAAAAATTAGTAAACATTTTCTTAAAATAAATTGGCATTTAATCCATTTATATATATTATATGATGTATACTGTAACAGTTTAGCTCTGAAATCACAATAAGGCATATGCCACCAGTCTTTAGAATATTATATTCACTCAAATTTGGCAGTTTGAAATTTTTTGTCTCAGTAACATGTCTGATTTGCAAATTCTAGCATAAAAAAAAATAATAACTAGGGGGAGATAATCTATTAAAAATTTAGAATTTGGTTAAGAAAATCTCATCAACAATATATCTGATGGCCATGCGGTTAAGACTGGCTTCTACAATACAATGTTTGGTAATATAAATTTATAATGCATCTTCTAATGTTAGATACCACACATACTTACAATACAAATGTAGTGAAATGACAAAATTTTTCAATTTAAAAAAAAAATTTGACACAAAAGAACTCTTCAAATTGAATAGGCAATGGATTTTAAATTTGACCCTATGTTATACATGAATTTTCAATACTGCCGTCAATTACACAGACATGATTTAAGATCTCTGTTTACGCTAAATAGATCTAAATATTTAATCCGCTGCACTCGCTTTTATAGTCCTCATTTTCATGAGAATTAGTTGAAAATTAATAAAATTTGACTTCCCTTCAAAAAGTGAATGTCAGACAAGTATCAATAAGTGCATTTTGTCCTTGAAGTGCAAAATTCTAAACCCTGAAGTAAATAAATTAGTTCACATTAAAATTCAATACATTAGCATTTTGCAGAACTTTTCAAATAAAGCGGTTGCTGCAGGGCATCTATTAGGGAATTTAGGAAGTAAGATAAAAGAAAATTAATACAATGGAAAGTGGATTTGAACATTTCAGAGAATAAAAAAAATATGTAAACATTAATTTATGGTTTTACCTCAGTACCTAATGCTCTACAGCTGGATATAAATGATAATTTTATAGTCTAATGGAATGTTTATCCTGGGGGGACCATGGCCCATTGATTCTTGCTTTGCCTTTCAAAGAAACTTTTCTTTACTGTACTTTTCATTACTATATATATAGATCTACTCTTATCAAGCCCCAGTAACATGTACTATTTGTACCATGCATTCACTGAACAAGTCAGTTCTACACAGCATTAGCTAGATCATTATCTATTTGTGATTCATCTTTTTATTGCCTGTAATAGATTGAAAATAGTATTTACAACCCCTTGAAATGTATCTTTTAAGCAAGTTATTGATAACCAATTGATAGCTTAAGGCATCGTCAAAAAAGAAATATGACTTCAATTTAATGTTCTAGCTAGATTTTTCAGATGATGATCAAGTTATGTAGGTAGAAATGAAATTCCCTTTTTTCACAATAATTTCCTTATTGGTGTTTTAAATTATCAAGCTCCTTGTTTGTATTTGTTTTATTAACAGTTAAATACTTTCGTTTATTAACCTGGTGTTAATTAGGGGACAGTTTTGATGAAAAAGTGTAAATTAGTAAATCATTTAAGGACCGAAAGGATATCTGAAAATCTGCTAATTTATTAACATAAATGATATTTATTGAATGAATATCTGTAAATTGATTGGCAGATTGAAGTTTAGTTTTGACAGACATAAGTTTAGGTCAGTAGTAACTGTATGGTAAATACTCCGACTGTCGATTCTACAGAACCATCACTTCAAATTAATACAACAGCAGCCATTAAAAATACATATGGTACTGGGCAGGTTTCTGTGTTTGGCCTGTGCTATTATGCAGAGCATTACTTTGACAGACAAAATGCTATTGTCAGATTCATGATCGTATTGATTTATGGTGAAACATTGGTGGTTTTATACTCAACTCTTTTGTGTAATGCCTGAGCTTCCGAATACACTATAGGCTCTCTAACCAAGCCAGAGTATGCAAGTAAAAAGACAGGTGTTATATTTAGCCATGGATTTGTTTGTGACATCGTAAATATTATTTGATATTCACTGGAATTGATATGATCAATAGTTAAAGTTCCCTCTAAAGCTAGCTATAGGATTCATATACCTGGTACACTATAAAATGGTAGTTTTATAATATTTCAAATTGAAGATTGAAATTCAACAGCTTGTAAGATATATGTTGCAGACTACATTATATATAAGGAAGTATGCAATACAGATGACAACTACATATGTATTTGTCTAAGTATGGTTATTGAGGCAATATGATATCGGTGTTACCAAATGCAACTACAATCAAAAATGCTTAGAAGTATTTCTACTAAATAATATATACATCCTGAAAAATTAACCTTTCATCTATGTTTGTTTGTTAATACATTTCCATACTTACCTAAACGAAAACTAATATTTATTAGAAAGGGAGATAATTCTTAATTTCAACAATCAAATATACATTTTTTTTTGGCTCCAAAAAATCTTATTTGGCAAAAGAAATTTCACTTTGGCGACAGAATTTCAAAAGCTGGTGTGAACCCTGAGTCTACATACATATGACCTGGCCATGGCCATGGTGTGCTTTATATATATAGTTGTTGGGTATAGTACGTACTTAACCATACTTGATGGACATTTTTTTTTTTCATTTCATTGCTCTTGCCTGAAGAAAGGGTCTCTATCATGATAAAAATATTTAGTTTATTTGTCCCTATAGTTTCCTATCTTGGCCATTATATCTGTTTATTTACCAGAACACAGACAAGTGACATGGGAGATGGGTATAGATAGGCTATATGTGTGTGACTGTATTACCATCTGTACCATTAGTGGCAATGGAGAATTTCCAGGAACATAACAGAGGAAATTATCTGTGTCATGATCACCAGTAATGTCTATCTATATAACTTATTCTTCAGTTTTTCACAACTTCTCAAGCAGTAAAACTTGATTGCTGAACAAATGATGTTGAAACGCCACTTCATGCAGTCTGTGAAAATCAGACATTAAAAATAAATGAACAGTTTTATAACAGTAGAGAAATAATAGGCATTGATTCGGAGTAAAAGTCGTTTAATGGTCTGGCATTGATTTTACATATTGATCTAACAAGGAAAAACATGGCTGATCGAAGGAAAGGAGCTGATGGTCGTTATAGATAGTTGGAAATTTATAACCCGACGATCTCTGTCGATAGGGCATGCAAACGTTGGTGCTGATAATCTACCGCATGTTAACATGCATTGTTGTACATGGTGCATCCCTATAAAGTCTCTTCCATATACAAGTACATGTGGTCTTTCTGTGACTATATCCCTACTGGACATGTTAAGAAGGGTATATTAAATATTTACATTTACGATTCCCATGAACCATAATTCTCTGTGACCTTACATATAGTTACTGGACTGTAAAAACCGTATGTTCCCTTTGTAATTCCCATAATGTATTCCAGTATGGAGTCTGCACCAGGTTTCCATGTCTGTCTGCATAATTGATTTCCTGCCAATCTTTGATCTGACCGACATGTTCGAACCAATAAGCTTTAACTTGGTTTTAGATCGGTCTACCTGTAAATTATCTTAATAATCTGCTGGATTTGGTATTTTATTGTTGTAATATAGTATACTACATCTGATCAAAGAAGATCGAAGGTATTATATATATATATACCTGCCTATGATAGACCTTCTATCCTGAGATAGCTATCAGCCTTAGTAATGGGTATGTAGCTTGTCATACATGTTACAAAGCTTATTTAGACTTCCATTTCACATAGAAGTGTGACGGTCACACATGACCGGCGGTTTTAGACTTCCTTCTGATCTGACCAGGATCAAAAGGTACCCGCAGTGTCTGGGTCGTTAAAAAGCTTTAACTGACCAGGTACAAGTCTCGTGGACCAAATGTACATATTTGTGTATGGTCATTGTATCCAGTAGCTGTTTGTGATTTCAGTAAAAAGAAAACTATCTGGCAATGCTTTTAGTACGTTTGGTATTTAAAGCTTATAAAATAACTTGTTAAATAGGGAATAGTATCAAGTTTACATTGACTAAATATTTAATCCCCATCGTCGTCCTGATAAAAGGGTTTAAGTCTAATGAATGGGTTAGGTATATATGTAGACACCTATATCATGATATATACTGACTTTACATGTGACAGAAGTTTGAATACTGTACCAGGAAATGTTTGCTTTATGCAATGTGTTTTACTTAACACTGCTACTGCCAATCCAGAACTTATCACAAATATAACCATTTACATACAATGTGTTTAGAAAGGTTGCAAATATATATAACTTCTAATTATATAAAATGTACATATTTTGGAAATTCCTTAATCTGTCCAGGCATGGATATGGTAGGAGTTTAAAGAAATAAATGTATAGGTAATCATGATATATAATGGAGATACATATCTGGTAATAATTTAATAAACAAAACAAAAAATCAAAAATGACTAAGGCAATTTAATGGGGTTTTGGAGTTTGAAAAATCTAGAAATTGCCGTTTTGCTATGTAGAAAATGCAACACAAGTTATACTTTGCTTTAGTATGTTAATGCATTAATACTAAATATTACTAAATTTTAATGCAAGTACTACAGAGCATATCACACTAAATATCTTTCATTATATATATTAATTTTCATTATCGTAAATCCCAGACGTGCAAATTAGAGCACGAGTTTCCTCTGTAAGCCCGGAGTTCTACATAATCCAGTTTCCTCTAGATCTGTGATTCTGCAGCCAGGGATAAATGTATCTCTGACTTGACTTGTTGCATGTTGTTGTGTACAGAAGATGTCCTCACAATCAATATTCGAGTACTACACACAGAGTACAGAGATCAATACCGTGACTTGGCTGTATTCACTTCCTGTCTTTCTGGAGACTTGTAATTTTGTGCCATCTTAAAAAATAATATTAAGATTTACAGCTTATAGATCATGTAAACAAGAAAAATTCATCCAATATGGATTTAAAGTGGGCTCATATAAATAAACACAACCTTATGAAATGTAAACATTGTCATTTGTAAAAGGATTGAGGGAAGTATGACTTGAAAATCTGCTTCCATCCTGAACAATTTATGTAGTGTATCTGTTCACAGCAGAATCCAGCTGCAGGTGAATGGAAAATTTCAGCCCAGATTAAACTGAAACTGTTTAAAATTGGAGCAAAATCTGGTGATGTGTTCCATGTTGAATAAAGAAACCAGTTGCTGGAAATGTCAAATGCTTTGAGGCCAGCATTGGTGTAATGAGGATTTCATAGCTTGGACGTGCAGCACCATCTGTTCTATAGGAAGGCATCAACACAGAAGTAGATTTAATGTGTCAACCATTTATAGAATTCTCTCATTTTATTGTCATCATCTGATTCATCAAGGTGTGCCTGATCATGACTGTATAGAAATGTAGGTGCTATGGCGGTACATCCACAATGTGAGGATTATTCTGGTGTGGAAATGAAATCTTGTATAGTAGTAGTCAGCTGCCTCTCGATTAATTCTAGGTCTGATTTAGGGAGGGAGCTGGTGGTTGTATGATGGCCTTAATTCAAGGTCTGATTTAGGGAGGGAGCTGGTGGTTGTTTGATGGCCTTAATTCAAGGTCTGATTTAGGGAGGGAGCTGGTGGTTGTATGATGGCCTTAATTCAAGGTCTGATTTAGGGAGGGAGCTGGTGGTTGTATGATGGCCTTAATTCAAGGTCTGATTTAGGGAGGGAGCTGGTGGTTGTATGATGGCCTTAATTCAAGGTCTGATTTAGGGAGGGAGCTGGTGGTTGTATGATGGCCTTAATTCAAGGTCTGATTTAGGGAGGGAGCTGGTGGTTGTATGATGGCCTTAATTCAAGGTCTGATTTAGGGAGGGAGCTGGTGGTTGTATGATGGCCTTAATTCAAGGTCTGATTTAGGGAGGGAGCTGGTGGTTGTATGATGGCCAGCTTGCTCCCTTTCGATTGACTCTAGGAAGGGGAGTGGGTGGTCATGGGTGGCTATGCAAACTTTCTATAATAAAATTGAAATAATTGTAGGGTTAATGTGGTCACAGCAGTCTTGGACATTAAAATCTATAGATATCTTCTATTGGCCTAAATATTTGGTCCAAAATAAACTTCACAGATCGGTTGCAGTGCTGTTGAAGTTGTATGTGTATAAAATTTGATTTTTAAAATATTTTTTGTGGTACTCTTTTGAGCTGTCTTGTGTTTTATTTTGATGAGCAAATTGATGATTCAGTGATATTTGATGAATTTGATACCCCTCTATTTGATGGTTTTGGTACTTAAACAGACTGATTTTCAGTCTGTCGTAGCTGACATGACATACGTTATAAAAAATGGTGTCAGACAGGCTTGCTGATCTCTACATACTAGCCTAGAGTATTCTGGTAGTCATTAATTATTGATTTGAAGTGAGATCAGTTTGGTACTGACACAATGTCTGTCACATAGGTATACTGATGAAATAGTCTGACCTCCGAGATAATGTGAAATATGACAGGTATTAAACATACATGGCTAAAGTGAATATTAGAGGTTTTTTTCTAAATTCAAGCCGTCATTACATATCTATGTACTGATATAATGATTTTTTTTGATAAGGGGGAGCGGTGGACAAGATGTTAATATATCCCAACTGGACATATTACCACTAGCCCTCCACATCTGAGTTGCCAGTTCAAATTTCATGTGGTGCATATCTCATGTGCATATGCATGTTCAGTTGCTAAGTACTGACTGCTAGCTGGTCTGTGATTTTTTTCTGAATTTCCTCTACCTAATTATAAGCCTGGCATGTCCTTATTGGCATTGAATACAAATGTTCAAATTTACTCTCACGCTCCATCTTACCAAACATATTATCATAACACAAACATGTATAGATATAGAAAATGAAAATCTTCACGGAAATCTTGGCTTGGATGGCGCTACATATTACTATGTACATAAATCATCTACAGCTCCACCTCCTGGTATAAAGTTTGACACCCTAATGAAGCTGTTGTCTGCAGGTACTGTCCGTAAGTTGGTGACTTTGTCTCCAGGTACTCCAGCAGCTTCAAAATATCTTCTCTGTCTCTTCAACCAGCTGGTGCATTTAAAAATGACTGTTTGTTAAAAAAAGGATGTACTTCAAAGAAATGAAAATGATGGGAATCACTCTTTAGACCTGATGTATAGAACTTCAGTGAGTTTGACAGTGTGTACCCATTGACAGGCTTGGACACCCACACTTGACTTTTATTGGAAGTGAATGGTGTGGCCCCTGTGAGTTATCTCCCCTCTGTACACTCCAGATGTTTGTATAATGATATGTACACCTACTTATCTGTACTAGTTATCTCATCCCCACGATAAGGCCATTGAGTAATGGCTGTAACACAACTAGAAATCTCCCTCAACACCACTAGGGTTTATACTCGAAATCTCAACAGTTTTGTGAGAAATGGAACTGTTTGTTTTGTTTATCAGGGACCTTCTTTGAGTCACCATCAGGAAACGAAACTTATTTTTTATTTTTGCTTTTATAAAAGCAATGCTCATTACGTTATGTTTTGTGAATGTATATTATATTTCCTGATGAAAATTGCATGGTTTTGTTAGTAAATGTAACAATTTATAACTTTCTGTAAAAGTTGGATGTCTCATCTTTGGTTGATAATCAAGTTACCAGATTCAATGAAAGAAATATATTCTCTACACTAGAAATAAGGAAGGTAAAAACTATGGTTGACTAATTACTTGAGAATTTTGAGAAACAACTTTGTATGCTTGACAGAGTTTATGTTAAATTTTGAAAATAACAAATTATCTAGACAGTATAATTTTTAAGGGACAATTTTATTTTAACAAGCATACGATATTGCAGAATCATGGTAAATATGGTATCAGGTAAATGGGGGGCAAATATTGATTAACTATAGTGTGATATTTAATCATGGTTTACAAGTGTAGTGTTGGATGTTACGTAAATGTTGACAGGAACCCCAAACTGTAGGACAATGTTATGGTATGTACCTTGACACAATTATCAGGTGGGAGACAAATACAGGGTTACAGTTAATGATAGAGTCGACAAACATTGTCCAAGATCAAGTTAGAGGGGGACAACAGGTACCCGTAAATAGGGTATACAGATCACACGCTAGGGTGAGTGTGGGGTGTAAATATTGACCGGGGATAAGTCGGGGCACTATTAGTCAGATTGTACCGTGTAAATACCGCGGTACAGGTGGCTAAGGATCACCCATTGTGTAAGGACTAAGTAATGGTGGCCCGCGTCACCTCAGCGTACAGTATACTGAAATATCTTAAAAATTATCTACTATAGCACGAGTCAGTAGCAACCAGTGCATTCACTAAATGTATCATTTGAATCAGGAAAAAATGTCATTATAATGATACCATTTCTTAAGAAATCAATTTCGTTTTCTAAAAAAGAAATGCTTTGATCATTACATTTTGGTTACCATAGTAATTCCTGAAAGGAGGCGCTTAAGTGGGAATGAGCCACAATTGATCCCGAAATTTTTTATTACCCAGGTTTCAAATTCATCCACATACATGCATGGTAAACAAGTTGATTATCTATTAATAGAAACATTTTAAATGATATCATCTTACGACTGAGGTATGCTTAGCTATTTCCTGTATATATTAACACTTTTCCTAAACTTTGAGAGACATGTAAAATATGTTTGAGAGTCATTTGGAATAAGATTCTTTGATAAAGAGATCCAAGCTTCACTGTCCTGTTATCAGACTTTATACCTGTATAAAATCAGCAGGACCTGTTTTATATCCCTATCAGAGGTAAATCTGAGGATACTAGCGAGCCAGCTTAGCTAGTGTGATACACTGATATACAACATATTTATTTGGCTGCTGCAGGCTGTAAACAGTGTAGATATGTACACAAATCACACAGGTTTTTTACCTGTTCAATTTTATACAGGTATACAAATCGATGGCTTGGGACACGAGTTGATATGTAAAATTTGTGGGACACGAGTTGATATGTAAAATTTGTAATGCGAAGTTCCTTGGTCTCCTACATGGCCTGTCAAAACTGTGTGATAAAGCCTTGTGTGGATTTTAAAGGGAATGGTCCCTGATTTTATGTGTAGTACAGAAATACTCTAGTTATAATCACTGTTTGCCTTCACATGGAACACATTTCTAAACCTTTTCTTTCCCTCTTGAGTATGTAAAGTGGGTCACAGAGTTTTACAATAAAGAGGGGAGGATGTAACGCAAGAAAAAAAAATGGCAAATTTTACAACTTGTCATGTAGAGTTATTTAATCAAAAATGAAAGTCCTGAAATGTATGTGTAATACTAATTGAATTCTGGGGAGAAATGTTAATTAATGAAATGTATATATATAGATATATGGTGGTCTCCACTATTAGGATTCAGAATTTGATCAGTAGACTTGTCAGTTCTTTATGTAAACATGTGTTTCATTGACAGCTTTAAAGCCTGAGATAGTTAACAATGGAACAATTACTAACACTTGTTGAATACCTCACGTAATTTTAATGAGCTCAAAAATACAAAACTCAAAACCCAGACATAACAAATTATAAGTTTCAACATAGAGGTCAGCGAAGGTCATGTGCTGTCTCAACAATTATGTTTTGAGCATTTGTAAAAGGTCTGAGATTTATGTTCAGGAGGGGCTTGTAAACACTGTCTAATTGTACCCGCTTGTCTTGTTATCAAAGTTTCTGTAAGTTTGATTTTAATTTCTGTGGAAAAATTGAATAGTGGTTTTGTGCATCAAGATAAAGATAGCCATTTTATAAGGGTTTCCTGGCACCCCATACTGTGATAATAACAATGATGTGTGATATTTAATATATTCCTTGACGCTATCTTCTAAAATCACTAAAATTACATCACAAGCGTATAGAATACATATTTTTGTCATAATGATAATGAGAGTTTGATAAAATGTCAGAAAAGAAATAAAGAAGAAAAAATATTACAAGAATTTGATAATAAAGAAAACATATTTCAGAAACCTGAGAGCTTTACCATATTGTATTACACCTACATGCCTTTCTAAAATTAAATGAAAATTGAATGTAAACCAGCTATGATGAAGATTACCGGGATTTCCTGTGTACTAGCTATAGCTGTCTGTGAGCACAATTCACGTTTTCTCAAAAAAGGATGACGTTATGCTTGAAAACACACGACGTCATAATCAATACCTACCTGCAAGGGCAAATAACTCGGTAATACGCAAATACAGAATATCATATATATTAGTGGTGTTCTGATTAATCGAGTCGCCGAGTATCGCTGGTTTGGGGTATTTGATCAATTAATTGAGTAAGAAATCTGTAATCAAGTTTCGTCGGAATTTTTCAAAACTATGATAATTAAATTAACCAGAGTATAAAGTAAGCTTATCAGTAAAACATGTAAACAAAATCATAGCCAACTTGTTAAAATTATTCCCTTGTATGTGGTTGTCGCTCATATCATTTCAAATTTTAAGCCTCAAGACAAATTGAAGAGTACATAAGCACTACGTAGTAATACAAACGTTTAGATGAGAATGATTTGTGAAGAAAATTAGCGCCATGAAAATATAAAAGCACAGAGAGGCCTCTCGATCGTAAGCCTTTGAAGGAAATTTTTATATGAGACTTAATACATCAAGGGGAAAAAAATCGATTTTAACCGATCATTGATTGGTTAAATAAAACTGATGATCGACCATGAAATTTCAATTATTCCCTACACTAATATATACACAGTGTAACCTGTCAAAACCTTGTCTAATCCAGATTCCTGTCTATTCCAGTTTCATTTTATGGCATTTTAACAAAAATGGTCTTGGAATTTTGGAGTCCTTATTTATGATACCAAGAGTGGATTTTCATTATTCAAAAGTGTGAGAACCTATCTTATAATACTTAAGATACTCATGTCAACAAATTTTTAATCTTTTCAGACGGTAAACATGATGTAAAAGCTACGTGTCAACTCTACGTGCGTTTGGTGCGAGCAGAGATGTTACAGAATAGTGTTACCATACGACTAAACAACATGACACAGACGGCCTTCCTCTCTCCTCTCTACAAGTTTTTCGTAGACGCCTTAGCCACCATCATGTTGACAGAGGAGAAACATGTGTTTGTCCTCAACATTCAGAATGACACGGATGTTAACACTCAGATTCTGAATGTCAGTGTTTCGGTCCGTAAACCTGACGGGACGTTCCACTCCGCAGAATATCTCAAGGAACAAATTTATCTACAGAGGATCCTACTGGCCAATCTATCTACTCTCCAGGTAAGGTGACCCCCATCTTTCTGTACTAGTAAATTGCCTCAATGTTGTGTTTTTGTAGCATCTTTTCAATTAAAGATGCTCCATCGCTGACAAATAGTATTTTTTCACTATCAAAAACAGCACCAGACGATTTAATATTTTTCTTCAGTTACAAAAGTTACTTACTTTACACCATTACTATCGTGGAAAAGTAATCTTACTTCAAGTTTAAAATATCAAAAATAATTAATTGCATCCCGAAAAAAATCTGTTGCTCTATATCCTATATGGATTGATGTACTGGTTGCGCATGTACCAAAGGCAAAATAAATTATTTTATATTATATTATGTGTTAATTAGACATATATTTACACGATTAAACACCAATTATTGTTCAAATTATGAATATCATTTATGCTCTGTCGGCGGTGGAGCATCTTTAAAGTTTACTGCCAATTCATGTTCCAAATGTAGACCATGAAATTCATTAATGCCCATAAAGATGTCTTGCTTTCACTCTACAGGAACTTAAAAAAAATGTATAAGAAATTCAGAAATTTTGTTTGACATTAACCACATCACAAGTGCTAAAATTGCTTATTTTTAACCTTGATGTCAAATGCCAAATTTCATCAGTGTTTATTAACTTTAAGGAATATTCCTCAACTTAACATTTTCCATATGAAAAGCATTACAGAAGTTAAAGGGAAAATATTGGGTTAGGGAGCCTTTCTTAATTTTTGTAATGCTTTCCTTTGGAGAATTTTAAGATAAGGGATTCCTTCAATAAAAGCTAAGGAACATTGATGAAATAAATCTTTTTGAGATTCACCCATCACATATTGGCACCTTTTCCATTTTGTTTCATGTCGGAATATTTGAATCACAAATTTTACAAACTGTTGATAGCAGGCATAAAGGTTTCATGAAATTTGAAAGATTATTTAAGATCAAAATTAACATAAATTAACATGGAATTTTATACAGGGTACTAAATGTCAGTGTCTCCATTATACAGCATATCATCGTACCTTCTCCAGGGTGACTTGAATATTCCTTATATCTATTTTTGCCATTGCATGGATTTATCTTGGTATGTGATAATATAGCTTTCATGGGACAGATATAAATCTAACAGACCAATTTTCTCCACTAATTTACATTCTCTATTTGAATAAGAATACATCCATCCCCAATTACCATTTGAATCTGTGATATTGCTGCGGTGTACAGCACTATACAACTAACACAGGTGTACAAAGTCAGCAGGAAATACTTGGGTACAGGTAATGGTAGTTGACATTTTACCTGCCAGGGCTGAAAACCTTAAGTCTACCATTTGGGAGGATTTCTTTATAGTCATATTTGACGTGTGCTTTTCACACAAATGTAACCAGATACCCTTTTGGTAATGTGAATTACGTTCAGCCATCACTCGAAAACGGTATTGTCCACATTTAAAACTCGAATACCATTGACAGGTACATGATCAGACCGTTGGGTCATTAGGGGCGCGCTTTGTTTGAATAACCCGGGTACAATTAGAAATTATCAGGTTTTCATTGGGGAGCAGTTATATACATCAGAACTGATCTAGTGGAAGCTACAAATTGATTGGGCTTAGATATGATTATCATATATATCGATCAGACTCTCATATATGGGGAACGGTATGGTATGAATTGAAAGTAAACCCTTCAGAATAATAGAATAGCAGTATAATTAAGCTGTATGTTAGCAATAACAGAAATGGTTGATAAATGCATATAAGGTCAATTTAGGTTGACTAAACCTTTTGCATGTAAAGGATTTAAATTTAAAATTTGTGTACCCATGACTTAAGTATTTCTCAATTAAATCCTAATGTTATTTCTGTTTTCTTGTACTATAATAAATATATATAATGATACCTGTAACTGCATGTAGGTTTTGAAAGCTCTATTATAAAATTACGCCGATTACATTTAAAAAATTCCTGAATGTTTTCATGTCTCATAAAATTTTTGAGAATTCCCTTTTAAATTGACATTGAATTAGAAAGAAATGTTGTTTTTTTTTTTTTTAATTTCTGAACGCATGTACATGAGGTGCATTAACCATAATCGATATACACTTTGTATAGGTATATAAAAGGTGTTTGGATCTGTGAGAACATAAGTCTGGCCCGATTCTCTATAACAAATCAATGTAACATATAGTCACCCCTGTTCAGTCTATAGACGTTTCTCCCAGCAACAGGGACAAGGTGAGACTATTGGGGCCGATGATAGTGACAAAGCACTTACAAGACGTAGTCACCAGGAAATGAATTTCACACATGCAAATGTCAATTTATAACTGAGTGGAATCATAATATGTCTATACATTGTAGTGCCAAAATGTTCAGAATTCTTTATTGGAAAATCTGATAAATGTTGAATAAGGAAAGATGATGAAATTCAAAAATAATTTTTAATTACGGTACAAAGGTGAATTTTTGAAATTTCACATTTTCCAAATCGAAAAATTTCGACACTGTTTTGTCATAATGAGGTTTGCAGTGATATTTGATTTAAGATTTTAAAGAATTTCAGAGGATATTTCTAGGATCGTGTATCGGCGTTATCAAATTTTCATTATAATATGAGTAATTGATAAATCCTTGCATTCATTTCATTAATGAATACAGATACCCGAGAAGGCATGTTTTTATCTAGTGTAAAGTAATGAAGTTTATGGTCATAATGACCTGTCAGTCATATAAAATAGTTGATGAGGCTAATATGTTGTAATCCTATATATCCCAATATCATGGGGATTATTTTCTGGGTCAATCCGATAGTATCTATGTTATTAGGGGAGCTATTCAATTAATCTATTGGGTTTAAAAATGTAATTTATTTTGGTATGGAAATAATGTTTTTTCCACTGTATTAACCCTGACAATATACAGGTATGTAGGTACCGGCATAATCCTGACATCAGTACTGGTCCTAAACACATCACGCCACACAAAAAATACCTTTCAGCATAGTAATACATAATATGTACTATACACAAATCATAAAGTACCACCCATGTATTATGTGTATAGATTTTTATGACAAAGATTATTGGAAGTTGATGTCAATGAAAGTAATTTCGCATCAATGAACCCAGTATATATATCCTGTGATTGAAATGAGACTTGTAAGTACACATGGTAGATAGAATAGTAAATCGTCCATTTTTGCAGCGCTGACTCCCCCCCACCCCCCATTACACCCCTATCAGATGGTGACTGGTACAGACCAACACCTATAGATACATCTTTGTTATTTGATACTCAGCTTGAATTCAATTATATAATAGTATTTAGCTCACCCACGATAATTTTGAGCATCAATTTTAACTCATTCAACCCTGAAGATACATATAGGCCCTTCTTAATCAAAGACTAGATCAGTCCATTATGGAATTTCAGGGGTGAATGAGTTAATAACTAAAATTCACAATTTTATGGTCAGTGTTTTTCCTGCCTCTATATTTGGGGTCGAAATAAGGCCCCATTCCCAATTGTATTTCTTGTTATTTTTCCCAAATCTATGTCTAAATTTCCCAAATCAGTGAGCTGAGGCGTATTTTGTGCGACAAAACTAAAAAATTCCGTAAATCCCAAGTCTGAACGTCGTATTTTAATATCCATTCTTACACTTGATTCTTAGAGAAGCATAATTGTCTACTTCTACCTTTTCCAAAATTTCCATAAACACCGTTTAAATTTTTCATTTCCTACTTTTATCGCACAAAATTTCCCAATTTTCACCAGGTGGCAATTTCCCAAAATACCCAGGAAAAACACTGATGGTAGTTTTCGATTAACAATGAAATGTTTTAATGAAGTTCCTCTCTACAACCCTGCATACTGTTATTGACGTCCGTTAAATACATTTATGTAATCTAAAACCTGGTCTGACATAACGTTGTTTACAAATATGTAATGCTATATGTTGTGTCTAGAAAGGATAATACACCTTTTGCTGTTGCACAAAAATTTGAAATGACATGTGATATCGCAAGTCTGTTTAATTCAGAGATATATCATATAACCTGCTTGTCAGTCTTAATTTGATTGAAAAGCCACAAAATTAGAGTCTACACTGCATGCATTACATCCTTGTGAAAAGCAAATTCTTCAAATTCTTAGCTATGGCCCTTTTTTTTGGTAACATGAAGTTTCACGCTTTAATACCTTTAAATCAATTCTGGTTTACAATTTTCCAAAATGACAATTATTTTGCCAGAATTGTGTAATACTTTAAATCAATTCTGGTTTACAATTTTCCAAAATGACAATTATTTTGCCAGAATTGTATAATACTTTAAGATTTATTCTGTTTTGTAGGTGCTGCCGTTTGACGACAACCTGTGTGTGATAGAACCATGTCCTAACTTTGAAATCTGTCTCTCCCACGTTTCCTTTGACCGTGCTGCTCCCTTTATAACCTCGGACATGATGTTGTTCCGACCGATCCGTCCCTACAATGGAAACACCTGTAAATGTCCGACAGGTTTCACAGGTAAGCTATTGTTTACATTTCTAGTAGCAGTCTGGCATCATATCATCATGTTTTGAATTTAGTTTGGAGTAGCTTTCCAAAAGTTACACTTACAGTAAAACATGGTTATAACGAACATCTGAGGGTCAACAAAATTACTTCATTATATAAACAGTTTGTTATACACACATTACAAACATCTTACGGACACCTTGACCAGGAATGAAAAAGTACTACGTTATAACCATGAATTGTTGTAAGTGTGTGTGTTATAAACATGTTTTACTGTATGTTATCATATTTAATTTCAATCAGACTTTGTAAAACATTCGTGATTAGAAATGAATGCACAAAAACCACATTGGTTTTATGTATGTAATGCATGGTAACGGGTTTTGAGTGTTCAATCGATGATGGGGCATCTATTGATAAAGATGTACTTATTTTGAGTTTTCAAAAATACAAGGATGAAATTCCATTTCAACAAGCTCATGTTTAGGGCAGCAAGTAGATTTACAAATGATAATGATAACAATATGTCCAAAGCTTGTTGTGATGCAATTAATGTCCTTACAAATTACAAGAATACAGAAATTTTGAAATCTTCATGGCAGGAATGACGAAGGACTTTCTGTGTGATTCTGAGGTGAACCTTTGCTACAGTAGCCCTTGTCTGAATGGAGGAACATGTATACGGAGAGAGGGCGGGTATACCTGTCAATGTGACGAGAACTTTACAGGTAAGGCAGGGGTGGATCTGTTCTTTGAGATTTTTATGTGACGTCAGATCAGTTTGTAGTGGCTGGTGGCTACACAAAAGTACATCATAAGTCTGACCATAACAATATAGATAGGTCCATTCTCCTCCGGTAGGAAGAGCTGGAATGTCCATGGACACAGCACGTTTGCACAAACAAACTCCAGAAATGGTATAAATCAACAGATAGATTTGTAGTCTTCTTCCTGTCTGGTGACTAAGAAAACTGTAAGGAAGGATTCACATGTAAATTTAAAGTATTTTTTCTGTCAAGGTGAAGGTTTAGAGTCTGTGTAACACAGGTGAGAGATTAAAGCATTCGTGTGATACCTGGTGGAACCGAGGTATCAAGGTGAAGGTTTAGAGTCTGTGTAACACAGGTGAGAGATTAAAGCATTCGTGTGATGCCTGGTGGAACCGAGGTATCAAGGTGAAGGTTTAGAGTCTGTGTAACACAGGTGAGAGATAAAAGCATTCGTGTGATGCCTGGTGGAACCGAGGTATCAAGGTGAAGGTTTAGAGTCTGTGTAACACAGGTGAGAGATAAAAGCATTCGTGTGATGCCTGGTGGAACCGAGGTATCAAGGTGAAGGTTTAGAGTCTGTGTAACACAGGTGAGAGATTAAAGCATTCGTGTGATGCCTGGTGGAACCGAGGTATCAAGGTGAAGGTTTAGAGTCTGTGTAACACAGGTGAGAGATTAAAGCATTCGTGTGATGCCTGGTGGAACCGAGGTATCAAGGTGAAGGTTTAGGGTCTGTGTAACACAGGTGAGAGATTAAAGCATTCGTGTGATGCCTGGTGGAACCGAGGTATCAAGGTGAAGGTTTAGAGTCTGTGTAACACAGGTGAGAGATTAAAGCATTCGTGTGATGCCTGGTGGAACCGAGGTATCAAGGTGAAGGTTTAGAGTCTGTGTAACACAGGTGAGAGATTAAAGCATTCGTGTGATGCCTGGTGGAACCGAGGTATCAAGGTGAAGGTTTAGGGTCTGTGTAACACAGGTGAGAGATTAAAGCATTCGTGTGATGCCTGGTGGAACCGAGGTATCAAGGTGAAGGTTTAGGGTCTGTGTAACACAGGTGAGAGATTAAAGCATTCGTGTGATGCCTGGTGGAACCGAGGTATCAAGGTGAAGGTTTAGAGTCTGTGTAACACAGGTGAGAGATTAAAGCATTCGTGTGATGCCTGGTGGAACCGAGGTATCAAGGTGAAGGTTTAGGGTCTGTGTAACACAGGTGAGAGATTAAAGCATTCGTGTGATGCCTGGTGGAACCGAGGTATCAAGGTGAAGGTTTAGAGTCTGTGTAACACAGGTGAGAGATTAAAGCATTCGTGTGATGCCTGGTGGAACCGAGGTATCAAGGTGAAGGTTTAGAGTCTGTGTAACACAGGTGAGAGATTAAAGCATTCATGTGATGCCTGGTGGAACCGAGGTATCAAGGTGAAGGTTAAGAGTCTGTGTAACACAGGTGAGAGATTAAAGCATTCGTGTGATGCCTGGTGGAACCGAGGTATCAAGGTGAAGGTTTAGAGTCTGTGTAACACAGGTGAGAGATTAAAGCATTCGTGTGATGCCTGGTGGAACCGAGGTATCAAGGTGAAGGTTTAGAGTCTGTGTAACACAGGTGAGAGATTAAAGCATTCGTGTGATGCCTGGTGGAACCGAGGTATCAAGGTGAAGGTTTAGAGTCTGTGTAACACAGGTGAGAGATTAAAGCATTCGTGTGATGCCTGGTGGAACCGAGGTATCAAGGTGAAGGTTTAGAGTCTGTGTAACACAGGTGAGAGATTAAAGCATTCGTGTGATGCCTGGTGGAACCGAGGTATCAAGGACACATAAATTAGCTGGAAATTATTCGTGAAAGAAAATTGCAACATTGGGCCGTCGAGGTCTGCAGGCCATGTGGAATGATGTTGGTCGTTTGTGAAGTCGAGGACAGGGATTACAAACCGACGGTATTGTGATGGCGTTGTGATCGGATGTAATCAGTTAGATTCCCAGCACACAACCAGTCAGCATGGCAATTGTTAGTATTGGTATGGGTGTTTAGTAGCCATTGTGTGTGGGTATTTAGCTGGCCGGATCGTGCGATTCTGTTACACCTCCGTCAATGTCCAATGATAGGATTGATTCCGAGTCGCTGATAACGGCACATCTCCGTTCATTGTTAAGATTTTAAAATAAAATGAAGTTCTCAGATCCTATTGTTTTGTGGTGAGATCGGAAGCCTGAATGTGTACTTTGATCTGAGAGGTGATATAGACAGACGGTGCTGTGAATGCCGTTTGACAAAGATATTTCTGACAGACGTTGATGCTCTCGCAGAATAGAGTTATATTGATGGTATTAAAACCAATAGAGCAGAAAATAACATTGGTCAACATATCAAATTATCATGTGTGTTAATCGGTCTGTAGCCGGGTAAAACGTGATGGTATCTCCAGGTATTACCCAGCAATGGCAGCCTCATCAGCCAGGTAAAACAAGATGATATCTGAAAAATAGCCAGGTAATGGCCGCCTCCAGCTCTGAACTCGTGGCACAGCATCTAATCATTAAAATTGTCCTTTGTAAAGGATGAGCACGTACATTCTGCCATATTTGTTCTCGTTTGATTATTCCTGTAAATTAGCATTAATCAGACAGGTAACAACACCTGCACATTGAGACATTAAGCCTTCAGACAGTGTAATACGGATTCCCTGCTACTTGATGCAGGCTACCCCAAATCCTGACGCGAGTGATTGTGTCTCATCACCTGTAGATGATGAGAGATTTCACCGGAGTTTCGTTACAATCTTTTGTTAGAGCTGCGATTAAAAATGTAAAACTATCCTTTAACGACGACTAGAGTTGATCTTTTACCAAACCTCCCGCCTTGATGGGTAAACTTACCTGCAGATTATACAGGACTTCTAATTATAGCCTACACTGTATTTAGTCATGAGATCAGGATCGAGGATTTCGATACAGGCATAATATATGACATTTTTAACGTTGACAGCCTGGTACTTTACATGACTAGGAATAAACCTGATGTGATTATAAAAAGTGTGAAATGTACTGCAGTATGGCAAATATTCCTCCTTCTGTATAAGACTAGATAACAGGTAGATACAGGTAAAAGTCCCCTTCTCTGTCCCCGTTACGTCTGAAGGTCAAGCTGTGACATTTTCGGTGTGAGAGCTGTTATAGTGTGTGGAGGAATTAGCTGGCTGACTGCGTGTGTTATATACTTTCTGTGGTAGGGTAATTATGTAGGATGTTTATCTTTCTTAGGTGTTTATTGTCGTTGGGGACAGCCGTCGAAATCGGAGACGGCAGAAAATCTGATTGCATTGAGGAAAACAACAGGCTCCAAAATTAAGACTAATAACTATCTGGTCACGACATCTCAATCACGGCTGTGGGCATTCTCAAGGCATCATTAAGGAATCAATACGAGGCCTAAAACAGCACTTATGGGCCTCCATGTTGACTTGAACATCCTTTATTGATTTCAACTTTTAAAACACTTCAGGCTGAAATATCCCGCTGGGAGTTCCATTACTTTCCAATTTCACAATGAATATTGCCGATGGGGAGTCAACACTTGGCTGTACAAACAACATGAAGAACTTTGTTACCTCTTCAGTCTTCTTTAAATGTTTACAACAATGTAGTTGCTGTGTCGTGATAGGTCAGTCGTGATAGCTCAGTTGTGATAGGTCAGTCGTGATAGCTCAGTTGTGATAGTTCAGTCGTGATAGCTCAGTCGTGATAGCTCAGTTGTGATAGCTCAGTCGTGATAGCTCAGTCGTGATAGCTCAGTCGTGATAGCTCAGTCGTGATAGCTCAGTCGTGATAGCTCAGTTGTGATAGCTCAGTCGTGATAGCTCAGTCGTGATAGCTCAGTCGTGATAGCTCAGTCGTGATATAGCTCAGTCAGTCGTGATAGCTCAGTCGTGATAGCTCAGTTGTGATAGCTCAGTCGTGATAGCTCAGTCGTGATAGCTCAGTCGTGATAGCTCAGTCGTGATAGCTCAGTCGTGATAGCTCAGTCGTGATAGCTCAGTCGTGATAGCTCAGTCGTGATAGCTCAGTCGTGATAGCTCAGTCGTGATAGCTCATAGCTCATTCGTGATGCTCAGATAGCTCATTCGTGATAGCTCAGTTGTCGATTGTTGCACTGTAGCTCAGTGCAGCACAATTGACTCATTCACAGTCCTGAAAAATCTTATTGAATTCTTCTAGCCTTTTAATTAGAATAGTTCAAATGTGTCTTCAGTGGATAAATAAGATTAAGATCCAGACAGTATTTCTTGGAATGTTGAGGTCAAGGATCAGCCTCCATCTTTGATACAGTATGTCAATGTAGAGGACACCTACCCTAGTTCTCAATATCTTATTGAGGTAGCCACCAGCAACTACACAGACTTTGTAAACCATTAAAATGACCTTGGGTGTTATGAAATTATAAACTGAGTATTGAAAGCAACAGAAATATTTCACAATGATTTATATTTTACAATTTTGTTTTAATTGTAAAGTGTAAGTCAGAAATAAATAAATAAAATTCATAACACTCAATACAAGTCAGCATGGATATTTCTTTTGTTACTCTATATATTAAAGTAAATATTATCGTCAGCCCCATATATGATGAAGTATGGAAAAGGAGGAATGGGATAGTTTCTATCTAGTTAATGAAATAGCCATGACGCTCGATGTGGTACCTATAACAAGTGCTATGAACCTTAGTATACAGTTAAGATATCAAAGGCTTTATGTCTATAATTTGTCTTTCAGTCCTTGACTAAAATGGAGCTGAAGGCATATTAAGTTAAATTCTTCCCTTTTACATATGGTCCTAGGATCATTTTCCCAGGTGCTAATTGGTTAGAAATTTAAATAAATACCTTTGTGTTATGTTTCAGTCTTTTTAAATGATTCAGTTAAGATAAATCGGCTTGTATATCTCTATCAGTTCCACTCAACATTTAACAATATCATGTCGATAGTATGTAAGATTAACTTAAGTTGACATCAAAGCTTCCAGGTAGAGATGAGCCCTCACCTTATCCGATTTACCTGAAGATCTATCTACCTGTTGTAGTAATTGAATCGTATAGGTGTATTTTGTACAGGTGATACTGTTCTGCTGATTCATGTAAAAGTCTCATCCAGTAATATAAGGGCTGATTCTGTCTGTTTTATTAAATTCTGTTATCTTTTTACTCAGTTTAAGTATTCTAAAATGTATTCACTGTCAGTTTTATCTATAAAAATTCACATTGTGTATAAATCTGAAAGTAAATTTTATGTGATGTTGCATCTCCACTCTTAATCTGATAACCTTGATTTATGTGAGATATTACACATTAGATTCTGTTTAGGATTAATCCACACCTGCATTTTTCTGTGTGAAAATTTTCATTTTACCCATTTATATCCAGGATTATTTAAAAAGATCTTAGATTAAGGAGATGCTGGATGAATATTTCATTGATTAAATATTTGAATATGAGAAACAATCGTTTATAGATAAGAGTAAGATGCTTCAGAAGTTTTTGAGATGATTGATGTGATGATTTTATTCTGATTGCTGTGCTTGAATTTCCTTTATCTCTGACCATGTTTTAATTTTGACCATTATATTGACTATTTTGTAGGTATAAACTGTAACATTAACATGACCAGAAAATATGATGCCTCATCCTGCCCCCACGACCTCTGTCAGCCCCCATCCACCTGTGTGCCTCTTATCAAGGGCGGATTCCGCTGTGAGGGCTGCCCCTCGGAGCCTCACTTCAACCGATTTTGTCAGCTGACCACACGACGATTCCCAAAGGGTTCCTTTCTCACCTTCCCAGCCCTGAAACGACGAAACCGATTCACCATACAACTCAAGTAAGTACAAACACGAGACGACCCTTTTTATACATCTTTGTGAGACCGCTGTAATATTGTAAAATGCAGTGGGCCAAAAGGTAGCAAGATGTGATTCAGAGGTCCGTGTATCTCATAAAATCTGAATATAGAGATTCAATATCCTTCTGCTGAATTCTGTTTTATTTCAAAAATAAAACATTTACATTATATATACATCACGGTCAGTCAGCATGTCAAGGTAATTCTTTGTAAATATCGTAACTGAATTATTTCCATCGGTACCAATTCCTATTAACATAGATGTGATACTGTTTTACCTATCTAAACAACATTGATGATGTAATGAAACAAGTTGGTCAATATGTCTTAGTACCAGCTGTGTGAAGTGATTGTCATTGTTGAATTTCAATGTTGAATTTCCATCACAATTATAGAACATTTACGGTAGATGTCAGAGTCTGTATGCCTGACTGTGTTTGTTGTGTGGACTCCTATATAAATATTTTACATTAAGCTGTCCAGTTCCACACCATTTGTTTGGCCTGCTCAGTAAGTGGTCAGTCACAACAGACACAATTGACACTAGGTTATGTAAACACACAATGGGTCAGGTTTCAAAGGATTTAAATGGACAGTAGTGGGCACTGCCATTTGACTGATGAGTTATCTCCCTTATATGTTGAATGTCTATCGTAAAGATCCCGAAATATTAAAAAAAAACCAACACACACACAAAAAACACACAAAAAAGTTAACTTATTAAAGGTATAGTTTGCATTATCAATTACATCAAAATGACATTTGATTATACATAAGTGTGAAGAAGTCTGTTAGTTTTCTAATGAATAGCCTAGCATGTTGGCAATATAGTATTTATTATAACTACGGGATTTATGAACATTTACTGTAGTAAACCTCCTTACATGGCGGCTATTTAACCTATTATAAGTTTGTTTTCTTGCCCTCAGATATTGCCAGCCACTCTCCTCTGTCTGATTGTTTATCACAAACAAAGCTTTTGATCTATGAACCAGACTATTTTCTTATACAAACATACATTGGTAAGCTTCATATTGAAGTGGTATACTAGGGAAATAGTGCTTAGGGGAAAAGTGTGTGTTTCTAATAGGGGATGGGGATATGTTAAATGGTATACTATTTAAATATTGTGTGGTGGAAATGACTGAACACACATACAGTTCTAAGGTTTTATTGACACAGAAATCATTTGAACAGAAAGATAAGCTCTATGGATACGTCTCTGTGTAAGACAGAAGAATCAAGGTCATTTACTAGAAAAAATGGAATTTCAAAATGAAGGTTGTATGTTGGAATATGTTGATTATTAAATGGTAAAAGTTATTCATTGGAACATGTAGGAGTTGGAAAAATCTCTGTCAAAATGGACCTCAATCATATCAGATTTGGGAGGGTCAAGGTCATGTGATGGAAAGCTTATCTTTCAGTAATTTGTAAAGGTCAAGGCCATGACTGAATCTAAAATAACTGTTCAGTTTGCATTATCTCAAAGACATGGGAAATCTTCTTTGTTATATTTAAAGATAAGAGTAATTTGTCAAAAACTTCTTTTCAAAATTTAGACACCAAATGACATATATCAAAAAGGCAATAAAAGGGTTTAAAATTTCATTCCAAACAAAAGAAGTTGTGTATTCAAAATGTTCATGTTTCAAAACTAGAACAGACTGTTAAATCTGATACATGTAGAGATAACTATTAATGTATGTAAATTGACATGAAGAGACGTTTCCTGTGTATATGACGATGCCTGCTATTTATAACCATGTATTAAATCAATCATGATTAAAGTTCATTGAATGATACGCAAAATTAATTTATTATTGATGTTTCTGTCAGGAAAGTCATTCTTGAAGATGAAAATGATATTCATACCTTGAAGATTTTTTTAAATAAAAATTGAAATTTAATACAATTTTCATAGATTGAATTGTGATAAGGTTGTACATTCCTGAAATTGACACCAAAGTTTCGGGTGAAGTTTTGAATCTCAATGTCAAAGGTAAAAACTCTCACCTGAGGTAAACTGGTGTTGGAATTCATAATTTGAGGTCAAAAGCTCTAACAAGGCATGAAATTAAAGGAAGCTTTTCCTGCTGGTAATCAGGTTTTAACAGGTGAGCAGACTAAAAAAATAATTAACTCAATTAGGACAATAAAGGTAGGGCTACAGCAATTATTGGTGATGCATGATCGTGTGGTGATGTGTGGAGACAAGAATAGGGTTATTCATTTAATTATCAATTTGAGGTGTCCCTGAAATAGCCCCTAAAATAGGGGGACAATGACACATGGTGAACGGCCCTTTATAGGTCTGTGTGTAAGTGTGAATGGTACCGCCAACAAAGCCCATCATGGCCAAGTACAACAGGTAGCGGCCATTGTGTGTCTGGACGCCATATTAGTCCCTATACAGACATTGACAAAACTCTGTCCTTCCTCTTTTGATCTCAGATTTCTCTCTAGAATTAGAAGTAAACCCCAAATTATCTGTTGTGTTGAATTAATTAGTAACTTCTAAAATCATTATATTTAATTAACGCTAATTTGATACAGATTTTCTGTAAAGAGCAAGTTTGTTTGAGTCAAATGTGATAAGAGATTTCTAGATTCACTGAGGTATTTGTTTACATTTGTTTACTTACCTCTAGGCAGGAAATGATACCTTTTAACTGCTCCGTCATATTGTTCACAAATTCTTCAAATGAATGTCAAGTCTTTAAATGGAAATCAAGGTTCCCTATTGGGTTTAGTGTGAGATGTAACTTTAAACCCAATATTTCTTCATTTGTGTGTCTGAAACATGATCTACATGTGGGCCAGCTAGGTTTAACTTTGACTCCTAAAGAAAAAACATGTTTGAAATATGTAATGACTTCACTATTAAATTATTCTGAAGGAAAAAAGGAAATATTTTGTATCATTATAAAATGATTTAAGTATCATTTATCATACATTTACTATGATAATCAGATAAACACAATCACATCCTTACCAAAATATTTTAGAGTTTTTAAAAATCTGTGTGTTAAACCTGTCTTAGCGACCACCTGCTAATTAAGACCATTTCCCTGGGCTCCCAAATGGCCATTTATAATACATTTATAAGGTGTAAAATGTGGTATATAAAGACCACTTGGCTATAGAGACTCCTTGGGTAGCCTTATTGATAGATTTGACTGTATCTGTTACCCTAACATAGCCTGTACATTTTGGATAACATACAAGAGTTGAAATCGGTTTAAAAGGTTTCCTTATATGGAATAATTTGAATTTTTAATGAAAATCTATTATTTTTCCACTTAATTAAGTTTTAAAAAATTAAGTTTTAAAAACTTCTGATGATAGTGAATGTTTCTTTTATCGTAGTCTGTAAAGATTCCATATCACTAGATTTCTGTGGAGGATTCTAACCATTTAGATGTAAGAATAACAATGAATGATTGTTTTTCAGGTTTGCTACCCAGCAACAGAATGGACTGCTGTTTTACAATGGCCGATTTAATGAGAAACACGACTTCATCGCTTTGGAGTTGATCGACGGACAAGTCCAGTTTTCCTTCTCACTTGGTTCAAACATCACCACCATCACTTCTGACGTACTGGGTGGCCTCGGCAATGGAGAGTGGCACCAAGTCGAGATTCGCTACGTTAACAAGGTAGGTACACATGAAGAAATAACAACATTTCATAGTAAATCATTGTCAAAACGACTTCAGAAGAGTTATTCTTTTGACAATATAATGTATATATATATACTCTGTATTTATGTATCTTTGTATTGTTAATGAAATATTTCTGAAATGAAAAAACATTTCATAGTAAATCATTGTCAATTCGATTCAGAAGAGTTTATTCAAGGGCAGATAACTTTATGTTCAGATGTAACCAAGGCAGATTGAGAAATGGATTGGATTGTGTCAGGATAAAGGGAGACAATTTTCTATCTGCTACAATTTATGAATTCATTCACCCCTGTAGACACATTTGGAACTCTTCTGATTCAAAGACTGGAAAAGTTCATTATGAATTTTCAGGGGTATAAATTAGTTAATGTTGAATAAAGTTCACTTGATTCAATTGTGAATGTTGGGTAAGATACAATTAAACTTTACAATTGAAAACAATTTTTTTCTAGGGTGAATTTACAAAGGAATATATATATAAGTATATTTTTATCAAGAATGAATTCCTCTGCCAGATAATGAATATATAAACCACAGGGGTATAGTTACTGTGTGATTTGATCAGCAGGTAATATAGTTTGAAGACGATTAGATACTTGTCTAAATAGAAATTGTGTACCAGAGATGAAAAAGAAATTGTGTACCAGAGATGAAATAGAAACCAGGTACCAGAGATGTAAGCATTATAGCTTTGGATAATATGTCTTTATCCTTGTCTGGATCTTAATAATACAAAAATCTAACATAACACTCTTATGTTAACTCAGACATGATAATGTTAAATGTATTTATAACTTTGTTGGAATTCTTAGATAAATTACGTCCTTACCTAGATTTATGATGTAACTGAAATATTTGAAACACTTTTCATGAGGCCGGCTGGGGGGCTAGGATAACAAGATACTCACATCACTATGCTGGACGGATCATGTTTGAAGTTTGGAATAAGTTGGATGGATTACATATGTTTATCGAGAGTCTAAATATTTGATTACATGTTTTGGCCTTCAAGGTTGTGGATCTTCATTTAGACTCCCTGTAGGGACATTAACTACTGCAACTTCTAATTTAGAGGTCATCCATCCGACCCTTCTGGTTACATCAAATGTTACACAGTGCTAAGTCACTGTGAATTAAAACAACATCGTGATCAAATATTGATGATTTGGTTGGTCGTTTTATTCACCAAAGGTAATAGTTATTCCTGTTTCTGTGTAACCGTGGATAACGGGAACTCTTCCTAGACATTGTGTTACCAGGCAAACAGATCAACGCTACAGTGCAGTATATAGTGTGAGACAGATGGTCATTAAACTCAAGAATGCAGAGAAACTTTATATCCCTGCAATTGCATGATTGCAGCAACAGTCAGAAATACAAACATTGTGAGGACTCTGATCCCCACAAAACATCTGTTGTAGTTATTACATGTACACTACGATGTAAGTAACTGTTCCTCTCGGACAATTAATGCAGACATTTATTAATATCCAATTACGACTCGTTAAATGTTAACAAGTGCAATGTATGTTAATTTGTGAGCACCAACAGTCAGAAATACAAACATTGTGAGGACTCTGATCCCCACAAAACATCTGTTGTAGTTATTACATGTATACTACGATGTAAGTAACTGTTCCTCTCGGACAATTAATGCAGACATTTATTAATATCCAATTACGACTCGTTAAATGTTAACAAGTGCAATGTATGTTAATTTGTGAGCACCAACAGTCAGAAATACAAACATTGTGAGGACTCTGATCCCCACAAAACATCTGTTGTAGTTATTACATGTATACTACGATGTAAGTAAGTGTTCCTCTCGGACAATTAGCACAGACATTTATTAATATCCAATTACGACTCGTTAAATGTTAATAACTGCAATGAGCCCCACACACATCTCTGTAGATAAATATTACATGTTTACTGTGGGTAATAAATGGTGATTACAGTGTTATTTCTGTTATTTCGTATTTGCACTGTGGTTAGGTGTGAGGTAACACTTCCTTACAGTATACAGTTATATAGCTGAGCTGCTGTACTTTACACAACGGTATAAACTTTTATATCGGCCTACCTCTTAAACATATTACCATGGATTCTATTCCAAATAGAGTCATAATTTCTGTTTTTCTGGAATCGCTTTTTAATCTGAATGCCATAAAACCTGATACACTCTCCCTACATTACTGATTAGTTGTTCTCATCAGGGAAATCGGTTGATACAAAAAATAAAAATGTTTTGTGGTGCTCAGATATGGCCTACATCTGTCATTCTGTGAAAACAAAGCCAACTGCTGTTGATATTTATATGGTATTTTAGAGAGACTATATGTTACTGACAATATTACATCAATATTTTTGATATCTTAAAGCATTAAATTTGTAATACTGTGTTATGTTTAGTTTGGATTTGAGCTTCAGTATTGAAGGAGAAGAAAGATAACTATCTGTATATTTTAGGATAGGTCATTTACATGTATCAGAGACAAATATCATTTTCATTTACTGTAGTCATGTTTTTGTTTACCAAATATATAGACCCTATGCTAGTGTTCATATGGTGACACCAAATTCTGGTTTGTCATTGGACAAATGATGAAGGACAAGGTTTTAATAACAGTACTATAGTGGTGATTCTATATAAACTGTGGTAGGGGTTCTGTAGATTAGAGGTCATGTAAAGGTGAAACCTAATGAATCATTGTCTGTAGTAGTCCATAAAGAAATTTATTGGCAGAGAAATTAATGAAGATTTGTGTGATAGATTTCTCCCCCTCCCAATCCTCGTTTGGTATCCTTAGATTCCACCCTTTCCCCCACCCTCCAATAAACACTATCCTCTGCACTATACAATGGTAGTTATTGGATTGGAATCAGTTGATAGCTGCATCTCCTGACATGTCCTCTTTAATTCTATGGTTTATATCTGTCAGACATCCAGATCCGATGTCTCTAATTATTTTCTCTAATTGCCCTTTGTCAAGGTATGGAACCATTGTATGAAGCTTTGTATACAATCCAGTTGGAAGCCTTAATAATTATACAGTATGCAGACGAGACCTTCTGCTTCTAAATTAGATAAGAAAGTTCCTGATGTATTGTCTCATCAATTGCACCCTATAATCAAGAAGGATCAGAAACGCAGACTCGAACAATACTCAAACAATAGCATATTGATTTTTGTAAGTTATGTGCAATCTTGTGCTCTGATGAACTTCCGACAGGCATGCTTTAAGACATTAGCTTTTTCCAAAGTCGGCATTGCCTTGCAATTTTCATTTCAAATAAAATTAGAATCTATGAGATTTTCATGCAAAGCTGTTAGTGGCTGAATACATACAGTAAACTTGTAAAATCCTGAGTCTTTATATCGGGTGGGATCTGACAGGGGTGCAGACAGCTTTATACCAGGAGACACAAAGCCTATCTATTAGTGTAAAGATGGATGTGAATGTGTGGTACAGTTCAGAACAGCAAAGATCTGACTTAGACTTGGCTGTGACGAGTGTTAAGGCCATTTGTCTGCAGATTTTGGTTTAATTGTATTCCCAACATCACCAATGTCCGCTCAAGTTAGAACTGTGTCACCATGAAATGATAAAGACTTGGAGACAAGGGGTCTGTGGCCGATCTCTCAATCTTGTTAGAGGCCTTCTGGCTCCAAATTGTACAGCAAACGTTTATATCTAGGTGCCGTAGAGCTTATATATATGCATCCATCTGCAGCCAGAAACATTTGTACATAAATGTGCATTGCCTCCCCCGTCCTCCATTTAAAATGGAAAGTATTAGGCTATAAACACATTTGCTGCATGTTATTGTAGATTACACATTATCCCGACTCGCCTAACTTAGAACTGGTAGGTGGTAGCGATATTCCACAAATTTTTTTTTAACTTGTACAAACATTACAGATGTGAGTAAGTTAACAAACAGAGAAAGGATAAGAGCAAGTTTTGTGGGAACAGACATTCCATCGAAAATTTCACACCCGTGTAGATCTGTATTTCAACATGGAAGTGAAAAACTGGATAATATTTACTTAAAACAAGAACCTGCACTGCAATATGTTTTACAAGATAAGATTGATCCTGTCAGTGTAAAATAATTTCTACAACACGATGGATTTAGTGTTGAGAAAAAACTGTCATAAATCATAAGCCAGGAAAGTGTGTATTTTATCAGCAATACCGCAAAGTGTAGAGGACTTTGGAGATTTATTATTGAATATTTTAGAAAAAGGTTTATGTAAGGTGAGGAGCCAACAATTATGTATTGTGTTGGCTTGGTATTTAGAACCTGAGGAATATATCATTTAACAGCCCTCAAGTTACTATGATGTTAATGATGATAGATGTAACGAACCCCTGATAGCACTACTAGCTCCTGGTGGAAGTTCTAACAAACCCCTGATAGCACTCCTAGCTCCTGGTGGAAGTTCTAACAAACCCCTGATAGCACTCCTAGCTCCTGGTGGAAGTTCTAACAAACCCCTGATATCACTCCTAGCTCCTGGTGGAAGTTCTAACAAACCCCTGATAGCACTCCTAGCTCCTGGTGGAAGTTCTAACAAACCCCTGATAGCACTCCTAGCTCCTGGTGGAAGTTCTAACAAACCCCTGATAGCACTCCTAGCTCCTGGTGGAAGTTCTAACAAACCCCTGATAGCACTCCTAGCTCCTGGTGGAAGTTCTAACAAACCCCTGATAGCACTCCTAGCTCCTGGTGGAAGTTCTAAATAAACCCCTGATAGCACTCCTAGCTCCTGGTGGAAGTTCTAACAAACCCCTGATAGCACTCCTAGCTAGCTCCTGGTGGAAGTTCTAACAAACCCCTGATAGCACTCCTAGCTAGCTCCTGGTGGAAGTTCTAACAAACCCCTGATAGCACTCCTAGCTCCTGGTGGAAGTTCTAACAAACCCCTGATATCACTCCTAGCTCCTGGTGGAAGTTCTAACAAACCCCTGATAGCACTCCTAGCTCCTGGTGGAAGTTCTAACAAACCCCTGATAGCACTCCTAGCTAGCTCCTGGTGGAAGTTCTAACAAACCCCTGATAGCACTCCTAGCTCCTGGTGGAAGTTCTAACAAACCCCTGATAGCACTCCTAGCTCCTGGTGGAAGTTCTAACAAACCCCTGATAGCACTCCTAGCTCCTGGTGGAAGTTCTAACAAACCCCTGATATCACTCCTAGCTCCTGGTGGAAGTTCTAACAAACCCCTGATAGCACTCCTAGCTCCTGATGGAAGTTCTAACAAACCCCTGATAGCACTCCTAGCTCCTGATGGAAGTTCTAACAAACCCCTGATAGCACTCCTAGCTCCTGGTGGAAGTTCTAACAAACCCTGATAGCACTCCTAGCTCCTGTGGAAGTTCTAACAAACCCCTGATAGCACTCCTAGCTCCTGGTGGAAGTTCTAACAAACCCCTGATAGCACTCCTAGCTCCTGGTGGAAGTTCTAACAAACCCCTGATATCACTCCTAGCTCCTGGTGGAAGTTCTAACAAACCCCTGATAGCACTCCTAGCTCCTGTGGAAGTTCTAACAAACCCCTGATAGCACTCCTAGCTCCTGAAAGTTCTAACAAACCCCTGATAGCACTCCTAGCTCCTGATGGAAGTTCTAACAAACCCTGATAGCACTCCTAGCTCCTGGTGGAAGTTCTAACAAACCCCTGATAGCACTCCTAGCTCCTGGTGGAAGTTCTAACAAACCCCTGATAGCACTCCTAGCTCCTGGTGGAAGTTCTAACAAACCCCTGATAGCACTCCTAGCTCCTGATGGAAGTTCTAACAAACCCCTGATAGCACTCCTAGCTCCTGGTGGAAGTTCTAACAAACCCCTGATAGCACTCCTAGCTCCTGATGGAAGTTCTAACAAACCCCTGATAGCACTCCTAGCTCCTGATGGAAGTTCTAACAAACCCCTGATAGCACTCCTAGCTCCTGGTGGAAGTTCTAACAAACCCCTGATAGCACTCCTAGCTCCTGGTGGAAGTTCTAACAAACCCCTGATATCACTCCTAGCTCCTGGTGGAAGTTCTAACAAACCCCTGATATCACTCCTAGCTCCTGGTGGAAGTTCTAACAAACCCCTGATATCACTCCTAGCTCCTGATGGAAGTTCTAACAAACCCCTGATAGCACTCCTAGCTCCTGATGGAAGTTCTAACAAACCCCTGATAGCACTCCTAGCTCCTGATGGAAGTTCTAACAAACCCCTGATAGCACTCCTAGCTCCTGGTGGAAGTTCTAACAAACCCCGGATATCACTCCTAGCTCCTGATGGAAGTTCTAACAAACCCCTGATAGCACTCCTAGCTCCTGGTGGAAGTTCTAACAAACCCCTGATATCACTCCTAGCTCCTGATGGAAGTTCTAACAAACCCCTGATAGCACTCCTAGCTCCTGATGGAAGTTCTAACAAACCCCTGATAGCACTCCTAGCTCCTGATGGAAGTTCTAACAAACCCCTGATAGCACTCCTAGCTCCTGGTGGAAGTTCTAACAAACCCCGGATATCACTCCTAGCTCCTGATGGAAGTTCTAACAAACCCCTGATAGCACTCCTAGCTCCTGATGGAAGTTCTAACAAACCCCTGATAGCACTCCTAGCTCCTCCTGGTGGAAGTTCTAACAAACCCCTGATAGCACTCCTAGCTCCTGGTGGAAGTTCTAACAAACCCCTGATAGCACTCCTAGCTCCTGATGGAAGTTCTAACAAACCCCGGATATCACTCCCAGCTCCTGGTGGAAGTTCTAACAAACCCCTGATAGCACTCCTAGCTCCTGGTGGAAGTTCTAACAAACCCCTGATATCACTCCTAGCTCCTGGTGGAAGTTCTAACAAACCCCTGATATCACTCCTAGCTCCTGGTGGAAGTTCTAACAAACCCCTGATATCACTCCTAGCTCCTGGTGGAAGTTCTGAAAAAAAAACCTGATATCACTCCTGTGGAAGTTCTATCTGCTTTGTTTATTGATCTTATCCAGTTCTCAGTATGGCATTTCTGAAAAATAAAAACAACAATTCAACACTAAGCCATTTATCAGTTCTAGATTTCTGCATCAAAATTGAAAATGCATGTCTGATGATTGTGATCGTGAAAATACAAAGATGTTTTGAAATAATGAAATGCACAAAACCCATTAGTAATTAAAAAGATTGTTGTAGGGTCACTCCATCCATCCTCGAAAGGAAAGTTCATGGTCTGATGAAAACTGGACTTACTCATGCATATCTCTTGACAGGGAAACTAAATGGAAAGGAACAGTTTCATCTGCAACTTGTAATTAATAATAAATACACACAGAAAAATCAAATACAAGAAAAAAAGTTTTAAAAACAATGCCATCTGCCATCGGTGAGTTTTATTAATTCATGGCAGACGTAATAACTGTGAGCATGCAGTGTGAAAAATGGTTGAAGCACCCATAAAATATACAACATTTGTACATTGATTGTAATTTACCCCAATAAACACACATTTTATGATAAAAATCCTAGCTACCCAGGATTGAGATACAACCATCCATCCCATACAAACCATATTATTATAACCTTCAGGGTGAGATATTGATTTTAGGCATTAAATTATGCAATACATTGCTCAGGAATAAATAAATTAATAAAATACTTTGACTATCATATCCTACCATCTCTAGATTTATTTTATTGTGCTTGAAAAATAATTGTAATTGAATTGGTTTCTTTGATGTTGGATTGTGTATGTAGATGAGCTGGGGGCATGTGCCTGGGGGCGATGGGTCGGGTACTGGCGTGCCTCATTATCTATAGTCCTGAGGGCATTATTAGGGATTTCTCAATGTTAATTACACGACACATTTCGTTATAATTCACAATAAATTTATGTTACTGTGATGGTAATTTACATGTTAATGATGTTGTTGATGTTTGCGTGTCCCCGAGTAACACTGTCCATGGTGACAGTGATGATGATGGAGATTTAAATTTTATATCTCTCAAACAAGCATCGTTTTCCTCAGGTTGGTCCGGAAGGACATCGCCTCTAACAACGAGACATCTCTTTCCTCTGGTCCAGGAAGAATGTCACCCCTAAAGACAGCTATGGCAATCTCTTGATCTTATAAACCACAGAGATCTACTTCAAACTGCAATGGCTTCCTCGACAGTTTAGGGTTAACATGTCTTAGATTTCACCATTCATTCTTTAAAATCACTTCACAACTGTAAAATATTCAACTGTATTTTCACTATTAAGAGTTTGTGTTGTCTGATATTACTACTAGAGAAAGGCCATTACCGTCGGGCCTTGTAACATGTGCATGCATGTCCATTGGGGAAAAACTATTGTAACAGGTGCAGGAAGGCTTGAAATCTTCATGATACAGCATGCACCATCTTGTCTATTTTTGATGAGAGAGGCTGGAGCAGTAGATGGTTTTGTCTAGAATTGTGAAACATGTTGTGACTTAATGGTTTAGTCAGAACTGATATTGCGATCATTTTATACATATCATATTTGTAGGAACATACCATAATAGATATATAAATTCATCAACCATAGAATTGGTTTTGATATTCATTCTCCTCTTTGTGTAGAGTTATCTACCCTTAGAAGGAGATGTTAATTAGTACATTTGTTTATTGAGTAAGAAAACTGATTCATTTTCTCGAAAAGTAATGACATTTATTCACATAAACAAATAATGCGACGGTCAATATACCTGCCATCAAGAGTAGATAACTCTAGACTAAGATTCCATAGTAAACCTTGATCTATCGGACTATTAATGTAATGGTGGTAGATGGTGATTGAAATGTTACAGAAGCCTATATAAGGTTGTGTAATACCCAGATTTTACACCAGAGATATGGAGCTCCTGTAATGATCCCACCGGCTTGAAGCCCTTTGATGTGGCCTTGATTTCTGCTAATTAATGGTAGACTTATTGGAGAATCTCCACATTATCATTGTTATTGGGTCCTAATAGATGTCCATATGGTATGCAGGTAGTCATTACAGGATTGTGTTATCGTGGTCAGTCGGCCTATAACATGAGGGCACGCCCCATTTACTGGTGGGCTGAGTAGTGCACAGTCTCATTTTCTCCTTGTCTCGGCAAAAATCAATGACTTCTAATGTTACAGTTAGTGATTTATTGATGTTTGAATTTCAGTCACTCATATTCATGGTCACTAGAACGTTTATAAGAACTGACTGTTATACAACTTAATATTGATATACAGGGTTCGTTATTTATTATTAGGGAGGATGGCATTGATTCAGACTTAGGAATTTTATATTGGGAATATTTGCTTGTTATCAGGATCAAAGTTGAAGGATTATATTTTAAACTTCCGTAAATTATAATTGTATGACTCATCATAGCGTAATCTCATTCCAAACATTCACGCGACAAGGTGTACAAGTTTTATGATCCAGTTAATAATCTCCCTTGAGAAAGCCTCATGGATGTTCAATTATTATTTTCCTCTTATATTTTGAGAAAATTCTATAGAATTGAATTGTCTGTTAATTAGAAACACCTGTTGGTTATTTGTTCTTGTTTGAATGTCTTATCTAGATTGGTGTGCGATAAAAAAAAAGTGAGATTTGATTTGTGTGTTACATACAGCCTATCTTTTTACTCACTTAAAATGTATTTGAACCCACTTTTGCTCTGGATATGACTGTCGTTAAATCAAGTATACCTTACTAAAGGAGAAATGGCTATTGTATTCATGCTTGTAAAAGTAATTTCAGCATTGCCTTTTAAGTATGTAACACGGAGATCACAAAATGTTAGCATGTGTGATAGCCATATATCATACAGCTGATTTCCGGACTGTTTGGCGTGGCTTTTAAGTCCGTCTAACTCTCACCTGTCATATGTGATCAGTGTACACTAAAGTCTTTGTTGGGTAATAATAGTTAATGGTAGAATTCAAACATTTTAACGTTCAACTTTAAGGTTATGCTGAAACCTATTAGAAATATCCCTGAATCAACAGTTTCAATGTACAGAAGAAATATAAGCCATAATGTGGTCATTTGTCAATGTCAGTGATCGATGCATGGATTACAATATTCATTATGATCAAATCAGGTATAGCCGTGCATGTTACTAAATACCGATGGTAATCCCTGGAAATGGTAAAATCACAGAATTAGTCTTGGTCGCTCCTGCTCTTGCTTCTATAACTAATGGACATGAATGATGGCATCCTCTCAAATGATGCTGATCAATACTGTAATGTGAGATAGTGCCATTGGACAACGACGAAACAGAAGGACCATTGGGATTACAGGTCACATGACCTCTGTAATACATCACTGTAGTACAGAAAACATTTCATGTATTTGTGTTTTCTGATTATGTTATTTTCCAGCAAACGAGCCAGATTCCCATGACAAGTCTGACATGTGTTATAGTCAGTTAGATAGACATGTAGGGGAATAATTATCCTGATCGGCTACATTTGTTAAATCAAACCGGAAACAGACTTGATAAGACAACAAAATGTTCTTTGTAACTTTGGTTCGGATTCTGCTTCCCTTGCAATTGTGCCATGGAGTGCAAGATACATTGTAACCTTAACATTGGGTTTGACCTTGGCCCTTGACCTGTGAAGCCTTAGTTACAATGGTAACAGGGTTGTAGATCATCTCTAACATTGAGTTTGACCTTGGTCCATGACCCGTGAAGCCTTAGTTACCATGGTAACAGGGTTGTAGATCATCTCCTGCTAATTTGGCTTGTTTAGGAAGTGCTGTGTACAGTGATACTGTTGGGTAAATGATGAGGCCTCATTACAACATAGATAAGATCAGGGTTTATAAATCATTCTCACTCCGCACTGTAACAACGTTGTGTGATGGGGACATAGACATTGTTTCCCTGCAGACCTCCCCTGACCTCGAGTTTCTCTGTAAACCTCACGACCCCTAAATACAACAGTAATGATACCATTACAAACACGTTACCTGATTGTAACATAGATAAGATCCCATTCATTCATAAGTACAACTGAAGTATTTTATCACTGCTGAAATCTAACATCATTCTCTGGTACCTAATAAACTGTAACATGATAAAGGCTCTGAAATAGGGGAAAGTGAGTGTACACATTTAAACGTTTGTATAACTTCTATTGAAATATTCATTTCAAATTCCATTTTCATATAAATGGCTGAATGATTCTTACATGATGCTGACCTTTGTCATTTTTATATATCCTGACCCTCGACCTTATGCTGTATTGGAGTTTAATGACCTTGATCCTGGATCATGTTTATGTATGGTGACCTTGACCCAGTGTAACGTTTTCTATTTTCAGACTGTGACCTTGACCGTGGGAGAAGATTGTGACACACAAATCTTTGTTATGTACGGGGACCAGATTACCAATAACTCATGTGCCTCCCGAGTAACGCATTATCTCCCGGACATGTAAGTATACTTGTCAATCATGTTGTAAAGGTTTCCCAGCTAATAGATACTTCCATATAACAATCTCTTAGTGTAATAGAACTCTCATGATAAGTATTGGTGAATCTTATTACTTTATAACATGATATTGAAGGATAAAAATTTAGACTGTGTGATGTGATATATCCAGACACACTGGGCACCAGGATCAGGAAACATTTAAAACAATTTACATTTTGACATAATTAATTTTTCTTTGTTTTAATACCAAATCTGGCTTTCTGATTGGCCAATATTTTTTTAATAATTTTTTGCATACCACTATGAATAAAAATCCGAGTATGGCGCGAAACCCCGAAGTTATCGTGACGTCACAATAGAGACATTGACGTTGCGTATTGATTCGGAAAAAAGAATCCCTTGAAAAACTACTATAATGTTACATTTAAACATACTTCATTTTATCAAATAGAGTATAAAATTAATTATAAGTATTGATGTCACTTTTTAAAATTTTTTATCGGGGTATGAAAAAAAAAATTTGTTTGCAAACTGTGTGAATCCGCGTAGCGGATTCTCACAAAAGTTTGCAAACAAATTTTTTTTTCATACCACGATAAAATTAAAAAATAGTGACATCAATGCTTAATTAACCAATCAAATTTTGATTGGTTGAGCAAAAACATTTTGGCATGATCTTGGAGTCTGAATTTTATGAGTATCTCCTAGATATGACAGTTCTATTTGTTGAACATTAACATATACAATACAATTATGGCAAACCTGTCTATAAAGACCATGTAAGAGATGAAGCAGAAATTGTCTTTATAGCCAGGTGGTCTGTATACACAGGTCAAATTGTGTCAAAGTTGACCATTTGGGACTCTTAAGAAAGTTCATTTAGCAGGTGGTCTTTATACAGGTTTTACTGTGTTTTTGATAATTGATAAATTTCTTCATTCTAAAAAAAAAAAAATCTCCATTCCATTGGTAGGTGTGCCATCAACACCAATATCTGCTATCGTTTGTTGGACTTGACCGGACCATTCCAAATAGGGGGACTGCCGAGACTTCCATCCACCTTCCAGATCCAGAACAAGGACTTTGAAGGTTGTATGAAAGACATTTACATAGACAACGAACTGCTTGACCTCAACAAGTCCGTGTCCAATGTCGGCACACAAGTGGGATGTAAAGAGAAGAAAAATTTCTGTGCAGAATCTCCGTGTCGGATGGGAGGTCAGTTGTAATTTTGTAGTCACAACTATTTCCTTAAAAAAATCTTGAAAAAATACATTACTGCAAACAAACTCATTTTTGAGAAAACAAATGGCTGCAAAAAATTTTTTGGGTCACGGTGGCCGAGTGGTTAAGATGTCCTGACATATTACCACAAGACCTCTGGGTCGCGAATTCGAATTCCATGTAGGGCAGTTGCCAGGTACTTACAGCTGGTCGGTGGTTTTTCTGTGGGTACTCCGGCTTTCCTCCACAAACAAACCTGGCACATCCTTAAATGACCCTGGCTGTTAATCAGGCTTTAAACTAATAAAATTGCAAAATTGTCTCAAACACGAGTATAGTAGAATCATACAAGTCCAGATCTCCAAAGTAAATTGTCACAAATAAGCGGTCGGGGGAAAAAGCGCAAAATTAAGACGCCATAAAAATAGGTTGGTTTGCATTAGTTCCTTTGTTGTTGACATTTTACTCTGAATTTCCTGTAACATATCTGACTTCTACTTGTTGCTTCTCCAGGTACGTGTGTCAATGGCTGGGGCGTGTACATGTGTGAATGTCCGAGTAGAGCTGGTAACAAAGACTGTAGTCAAGGTAACAGAACTGATAGATTAATGTAAATACTATCGTTCTTAAAAAGATTACAAATTTTCATACAGTATTTATTGTTCTCCTGTTTAAAACTTTTGATAAAACTACCATATCAAAAATGGTCAGTTAAATTAATAAATGTATAGTTTGTAATGTTCATGTTGGTTTTAATTTCATTTAATTTGCATCTTCCCAAAAAAATTGTGAAGTTTAATCCGCACTGAAATTTTCCAAACCCTTGGATATATATATAACTTCATGTGAGATGAATGGTGTTTTCAAAGTCTACAAAGGTGAATGTTAAAAATAAACCCCCTATTTATAAGTTCCAAACAATAAATCACAAAATTTTACACCTGCAAACTTAAAGAGATATTTAGTATCCTTTTTGCCTTTTTTGCCCTTTTTGAATTTAATTATACTAAAAAGTCACTTTTCTATTACAGTGATAGATGTCCCCAAGTATTTGAATGGAGCAGGGTTCCTCAGGTTCAGTAATAATTCCCTAAGCAGTGTAGAGATCTTCACCACCTGGTATAATGGTCTGTCATTCAGGACTCGAGCCCAGTCCGGAGCTCTGATGTACATCACGCTGGTCAACGGTCACTCCATACTTATGCAGGTCAGTAACAGGGTTTCTTACCAATGGCAACAGGCACACAGGAACAATTATAATTAAACCTCTTTGTTTCTGAGATTTCCATAAGATTCTTAAGATTTACTACACATTCAAACCCGTCTATGATGATCACCCAAAAGACAAAGAAAATTGTCAATGTAGAAAAGTGGTCATTATAAAGAGGAAGAATTGTGTTAATGGATTATTTGTGATTTAAAGAAATCAGTCTCATTGAGCAGTCCTGGTACAGTCAGTAGAAAGTGGCACTATTTCTCAATCTGATTTAAATGCTCTTTCTCTTTGTGATACATTAGTATAAAGAAACATTCCTTTAGTTTTCCTAGCATTCCCAGCTTGATAACAGCCATATTTACTACTAATCATTTACATCTACAACCTCAAATTAAAGAAAATTATTATTAATTGTCTTATAGGATTACAAACTACTGTCAAAACTGTCTATAGAGACCACACAAGGAACAAAGCAAAGATGGTCTTTCTGGTCAAGGGGGTTTTAATACACTGGGCAAATTGTGTGGATATTGATCATTTGGAATCGTGAGAAAGTGGTCTTATTAAGAAGGTAGTCTTTATACAGAGGTGGCCGCTAAGGCAGGTTTGACTGTTTAATTATAATACATCAGTTATAGTTCCTATTTATTTTGTTTCAGCTGATTGATGGCTACGTGCACTACAGCTACACGAATGATGACACAACTCAGAACTTCCCTTTCAGTTCTGTCAAGGTTAATGACGGTCAGTGGCATTATTTTGAGGTCCGCTGGCAGGACCGGGGTCAACTCCTCTTCCTCCTCGACTACGGACACTGGCAGGTAAGGACACCTGGAGAATATATTGAACCATTGATAGATCAATGAGAGTGACATCTTGTAGATATAAACAATTATAGATAATACTGACATTGAGTGGATGCAGGGAACAGTGATAGATCTCAATAATCTGATAATTATAGCTGTTAATTTCTATATTAATGAGGCGTGCTACCATTTAAATTATTGAAAATCTGATTGATGTTCTCTTACTGTTGTGTCATTGTAGAAAGTTGACACTGTGATAGGAAGTCTACAAAACCAAAAGATTGAGCAGATATATGTTGGAGCGGAAAGGAAAGGCACTGGGCCGATATCTAAAGGATTCGTTGGATGTCTGGAGGTAAGGATTAAACCATAGCCTACATAAGTCATTGAGACAGTTTTTCCTCTATAACATCATTTCATATAATTGTGTATATTGTCTGATATTTCCATGTAATATGTTGCATCTTTTTTCCCCCAGGACATGCGGGTCGGAAACACCCCCAGTTCCATTCTGATCCGACCTGAAGGTCACAATGTCCAGGAGGGCTGTACCGTTGCCAACCCATGTGATGACAACCCTTGTACTGCTGGCGCCACCTGTGTAGATCAATGGGGAGACTACTCCTGTATCTGTCCTCCAGGTGTGTAATTAGATTGATCATTCTTTTACTTCTTTGATAATGGTAGAACTTTGCAAATCATTTCTACACAGTGATAACAAATACTGTGTTAACAAAAATGTCTGTTTAACAGTACACAGACACAACAGTGTGTTCAATATGGAGTCAAAATACTCTGCATGAATTCAATATGAGTATGTTCATCATAAAGATGTCCTACAGTCCCTCACATGTACTAGTTAGATGATAGTTTTACGACACAAATCCTGCATTTATCAGCTTTAAAACTTAGATTCATTATCAGATGTTGCCCTTATATTACATGTCTTAGGTGTATATTTGATGTTATCCTTTAAGTCATAGAAATAGATCAGAATTTTGTGTAACCGAAATATTACAGGCACCCTTGGACCTTATTGTGACGATATCTGTCAGACGTACAATCCGTGTGAGAACTGGGGACACTGTCGAGGGCCAACGTTTGGTCAGAACATCAACTACACATGTGACTGTGGTCTGGAGACCAGTGGGGACCACTGTCAGACCGTTACCCAGCAACCGTGTCCGGCTTCTTGGTATGGACACCCGATTTGTGGCCCGTGTAAATGTTCAAGGCAGTTAGGCTTCAACCCCGCCTGTAACAAAACAACTGGAGAGTGCTACTGTAAGGTAGGTAACTTGTAATGGAGACTGAGACGTACGTAATAAAGTCTTACAAACACACAATCACAATACTGATAAACATTAAGATCAGCTCTATTTACTCTCTCCTTAGAAGAGAAGTCTTCTCAGAAAATCTTCCATTTCATAGATGGAAGAGCTTCCAAAAGCAGAAGAGCTACAAATCAAGTGATCGAAAGTTGTATTTTAGAGGACAAATTAAGTTAGGTTCAGGATTACAATTCTGCTATTTACAATTTTTATTCGCATCTTTGTGATTTCACATTGTTTGAACATGAAAAATATTTTACAGACTCCTGGATCATTTAACAATATCAGATTTAAGGTTTTGTAGAGCCTTAAGACTCATATTAGAATTTATAAAGCAAGTTTCAGTCCTTATTTGTTTAAATTTAGGTCAATGCCAAACTTTTCTCTAATTTCAGGAAAGTTATTACCGTCCTGTGGGGTCGGACTCGTGTAAAAGCTGTGACTGTTACAGTTACGGGTCAAAGAACCAGTCGTGTCACCCTGTCACGGGTCAGTGTCACTGTATAGACACTGTGATTGGTCGACGATGTGATCAATGTGCTAGTGAGTTCGCAGAGGTTAATCTACGCAAAGTTGGCTGTACAGGTAAACTTCATTTCCTTTATTTAATGAAATAGAATAATTTCAATGATCAAATAATGAAGGTATTCAATATGATTTCCCTTTGTTCACAGATTTGATGAGTGAAAAAAAAAACCCACTTTGTCAATACCTAAGAGCTTTGTTAGTAGATTTGATAAAGAACGAGAGCACATTAAATATCCAATGTCTGCTTGTAAAATCCCGGAATGTTATTATTCCTCTTTTCAGAGGATTTCCTGTGAACGAACCATATTTATGAGCAAGAAATGATGTCAGATGTTATCTGAAACAAAAAAGTAACCGTTTAAACACTATGGAGAGGACTTCCTTCCAATAGTCTATATGTTTCCTCCCTATTTTGATAGGATCAGTCACATCCCTGCAAGTCTGACACACAAAAGCTGATAAGACAAGGAATTAAATGATTGTAATTGTTTATTTCAGTGAATTACTACATGTGTCCTCGGAGCCTGTCGGAGGGGGTATGGTGGAACAGCGTGTTGTTTGGTAACCACACAGTACAGGACTGCCCGGACGGTGCTGTAGGTACGTACACAAGATCAGTGTCTAAAACAGTCTCAAAATACTTTGCCAATCAATAATCTTTTCACAAGAAATTATCTCTTTAAGATTGGAAAAGCAACAAGTTAAATCTTTTATTGTTTCATACTCTGAGTGCCTGATCTCACAGGCACAGTCCTTCATTAAATTTCTGTCCAGATTGGATAATGGTTAAGCTACAGATATATCTTCATATCTAGGTATAACCCTGGTAAATACTAGTCTCAATATATCTCTGGGCTGGTGAGAACTTCTCTTTAGATCAGTGGTTTGAGCGTCAGACCAGTTCTGTATGTTTGTTAAGTTTCACAGGTGTAAAATTTAGTGATTCACTGTTTAAAACTTAAAATATGGATAAATATACATGTGTGTTTACAGGTGATGCTAGAAGGAACTGTACTATGGATGGGAAATGGTTATCACCTGATCTCTTCAATTGTACCAAAAACGACTTTCTCTCGCTACAAACTCAGGTAAAGCAGCTTTGAAATTCAAAATGAAAATAATTTACATAATAGTATGATTCAGGTTAATAAAATCATATATCAACCTTTCAAAATATCATAACTTTAATAGTAATGACGAATGATTGATATGATTGTTTTAATCTATTTATCAGATTAATAAGATTGAGTCTGGTGACTTGAAAATCACAACTTTTGTGGCCAAACAAATAATGAGGACTCTTCGTGACGCTGTTATGAAAGCTAGTCGTCTTTTTGGAAATGAAATCAACATTACGTACCGCATCCTGAATCAAACTCTGGCCTATGAAGTTCAACAGACAGGCTTGAGTCTAACCTCGGAGCAGGACAGCACCTACTTACAGGTAACAATCAGGTTTCCTGAAAAAATAGATAATGAAGTGTGTAATGACCTCATATTTTTTCAATAATTGAGTTTTAACATCATAATTTAATACATGATTTCTGTGATTTTGAGTTTTTGAGTCACAAATTCTGTGATTTTGAGTCTTTGAGTCACTAATTCCGAATTTTTGAGTTTTTGAGTCACTACCTGCCCTTTTGTGCCACAGAGTATGCTAGATATCCTGAGTACGGTGATGGATCCTCGCTACAATAAGGACTGGTTGGTCATCAACAAAAACTCTGGTGGCATCGCTGAGCTACAATGGAAACTGGAGAAATACCTGGCCATTTTGTCTGAGAATCTGGCTACTTTACAGAGTAAACCATACAGTGTCGTGTCTGAAAACATCGGTGAGTGGGTGGAGTTAGCAGGGAGTTTATTATTTAATGAGTTCATCTTTCTGTCTATATCACTGCATTACTGTAGCAGTGGAATTATTTTATAGCTTAAAGATGCTGACAAATGGTATTTTTGCACTATCAAAAACAGGAACAGACGATTTAGTATTTTTCTTCAGTTACAAAAGTTACTTACTTTACACCATTACCACCATTGAAAAGTTTGAGCTTCTAATTTTACTTCAAGTTAGAAATATGAAAAATAATTAATTGCATCCCAAAAAATTCTGTGTCACTATATCCTATATGGAAGGAAGTATTGATTGCGCATGCACCAAAGGCGAAATAAATTATTTTATATTAAATTTTTTTGTGTTAATTAGACATATATATATACATGATCAAACACCAATTATTGTTCAACTGATGAATATCATTTATGCTCTGTTGGCGGTGGAGCATTTTTAAAAGAAAATTCTGTAAACCTACTTAATTTACTGGTGATGTAATTTAGTTTTGCTGTTTCTGATCATCTGCAAAATACAATGTCTTCTGTGTTTACATAGTTCTGGTAATGGACAACTTGTCAGCAGAAAATTTCTCAGGCCAGAGGATTCCAAAGTTTAACAACATTGTAAAACAGGATACATTTGATGACGATACTTACATCATGCTGTCCAAGTCAGTAGTAGCCACGCCCCTTCCTCCAGGTAAGTCCAAGTCAGTAGTAGCCACGCCCCTTCCTCCAGGTAAGTCCAAGTCAGTAGTAGCCACGCCCATTCCTCCAGGTAAGTCCAAGTCAGTAGTAGCCACGCCCCTTCCTCCAGGTAAGTCCAAGTCAGTAGTAGCCACGCCCCTTCCTCCAGGTAAGTCCAAGTCAGTAGTAGCCACGCCCCTTCCTCCAGGTAAGTCCAAGTCAGTAGTAGCCACGCCCCTTCCTCCATGCTGTCCAAGTCAGTAGTAGCCACGCCCCTTCCTCCAGGTAAGTCCAAGTCAGTAGTAGCCACGCCCCTTCCTCCAGGTAAGTCTGAATAGCCACGCCTCTTTCCCAGCTAACATCTGACAAATCTGATATTTGAATGATGATAACAGTGATTATAACATTTACAAATAACCTTTACAAAATATTGACATATATCTGGTTAACTCAAACGAAAATTGTTTTTGACGTCCTTAAGTGGAATAGATAGAGAAATGGAGTATATTTAATTATTGACCTTGATCTTGCTTGTCTCTACTGATATGACCTTTGACCTTTTCTACAGATCCATTTGCACCTGTTTTTGAAGCTATCTCCTCGTCCACAGCTTATGTTGGCTTTATTATGTACAAAAACATTGGTGACATATTGCCGAAAAGATTTGATAAGTCTGTCAGGTATGTATACATTATATCTTTCTCCTTTTGGTAAAGGATTAAATAGATGATATTAACGATTTTTTAATGAAGATAAGAATTTAACAAAATTAATAGAATAAAATATTATAAAGAAGAATATAGTATAAAATATAATAAAGAAGAATGTAGAATGAAATTTCGTCGCAATGTTGTTGCAATGTATTGTAAAATCAGTAATATCTTTGTGAATGTTTTTTGTGAAATGTCTATAACTGTTACCTTTACAGACAAATCGAGGACCGTCCATTAGATGTGAACGCCCCGGTCATCACACTCCTGGTTAGGGATCAGGGTCAGCTAGTGACCGGGGCGCTGTCCGAGCCTATCAAGTTTGTGTTCAAACAAGACATGACCGTCAACAGGTCGAGTCCACAGTGTGTCTACTGGAAACACAGCCCTGATTCGTAAGTAACTCTGTAGAGGCTCTTATTCTAAAACAAGTGCCATGTATATATGTTCCATAAACATAAATTTGAATTCTCAACTCATTCAACCCCTATAGACACATTTAGGCTTGTCCAAATAAAAGACTAGACCAGTCAATTATGAAATTCAGGGGTAAATGAGGTAATTGCTTTACTGTCTGTCCTTTTACAACTATATTTGTAAATATTTTTTATTCCCTTACAAGCACTTGCTCATGTATGCGTATAATTTTTGTATGAAGTATGTTTATAATAAATCATTTTTCTATTCTCAAGAGATTTGTTATAACATGTTTTACTGTAATTTTATGTGTCTACTGGAAAAATCGTAAGTAAGTCACTCATGTCTATTATTTTGCTATCAGTACTACTAGTATTTTGATTTTTTTCTCCATTTATGACCATGATGTGACTTTGTTTGACTCCAACAGGTATGTGGGTGAATGGTCAACAGACGGCTGTGAGATGACCGATCGATATGAAAGGGAACTCTTGGAAGGAACTGATCCCGCTGTACTACAAATATTCATAGAATGTTCCTGTGATCACATGACCTCCTTTGGTGTTCTCATGGATGTAGCTGATTCTGAGGTTTGTGAAGATAAATGTATATCTTTTAAATGTTATTTAGCTCGGAAATAAAAATCTTATGCAATGAAAATTCAAACTATAACTGTTAGAATAAATGTGATTTACATAAAGAAATCTAACAGAATCAAAAACAAATTCTATCCTTGCAATAATTTATTTTAAATATAATATGTGATTTACATTACATATTTAATGCTGATGCTGTATAAGTAAGTATTAGTTAGAACTGATAATATACTGTGTTGCTATCCTAACTAAAATCCTGTGTTGTCACTTTCAGTATGTTGCTAAGGGCGCCATTTCCCTAGAAGTGATCAGCTTCATCGCCATAGCGATCACAATGATCTGTTTGTTCGTGGCGTTCTTTATCTTCATGTGCTTCAAACACCTGCAGAGTAACGCCAACAGTATCCTCATCAACTTGGTGTTCACTATCTTTATATCGGACCTCGCCTTCATCACCGGTGTGTACAGGACAGAGCCCGAGGTGAGTATTCAGGATAACAAATGTGATTTAATAACTTCACCGTTTCTGTGGGACTTACTGTCAAAAAATGTTGTTTTTAGATTTTTGAATTATTAAACTTTAAACAATCCTTTTGGTTTAATGACTCAGGAAAACTGATTCCTCTTTTGTCACCATGATGATCAATAATTATATCAATATTTATGTTTACATGATATATTAGGGCTGAAACGATTAGTAATTTTTGTATTCGATTATTCGGTCACATGTAATCGATTACTAATCGATTAATCGTTTGAATTGAAGGCAACTATATTGTTTACTACTGACTACTGAAAACGTCCGCCATGTTTTGTTAACTAATAATAACACATACTGTACAATATGACAGAGGACATGCCTTATATAATATAAGCCTACCAACAAATAAGAATAGATTTATTGACAAAACAAACATATTTTATCCCAAATAAGCTCTGAATTCCGTTCCTGTATCGTCTTCCGTAACATCGTTTAACTCGAGTCTGCTAACCCGCTGTTTTGACGTGACCTTCACACGTACGACTAATCAACCAAATCTGGATCGCCACGGAGCGACATGACCAAATTTTCATCAATGAACTTTTTTATTTCCGTGATCAAAAAAATAAAATAAATCAACAACTCTTATCTTCAATTAGAATATGAACAAAAACATTCTTTTTATATAATAAACACATGCAATAGTAAAATTTAAATGTTCAAGATTACTGCTCCTTCCGCTCCTGAGCGTACCGGCGGCGATTAGGCCTCCGTGACGTAACAACATGGAGTCGATCGCTAGTGAAAATTGGCGAACAGCGTGTTGCAAGCTTTCTCATGACATCCACTTTTTCATTGATTAATGACTTTAACTTCCACAGAGACGTAATTTAACAAGTATTTCTCACATCATATATGCTTTGTTAAGTTCAAAACATGTACATAAAGAGATGAAACTCCAGTCGGAATGGCTTACTCAGAAATCCATGATCTGTCAACGTGTTTAGTCAGCTTACAATGCACTTGCTATGCATGTTACGATTAACGATTAATAAAATCTTTAATCGATTATCAGCGATTAGCTTCATTAATCTAATCGCCTCCGATTATTCGACTAATCGTTTCAGCCCTACATGATATATTACAGCTGTTTTGTCGGTTGGTGTCGATATCGCTCCACTATTTCTACCTGTCCTCGTTCTCCTGGCTGTTCGTGGAGATGTTACACCTGTACCGTCGTCTCACTGAGATCAGAGACATCAACTACGGCTCCATGAAATTCTACTATCTCATTGGTTATGGTAAGTAAAACTGGTCGTCATCATCATCAGACCAAGTTATGTCTCTTGTTTTATTCCGTCTTTGTATATTACAGGGTTATCTGTTCTTGCTGGTAGGCATCTATAGTGACGTCATGATTTTGTTTGCGAAATTACGTTAATGTGATTTTTATTTTTACTTCATGTTTTTGTGAGCTTAAAATTACGTTAATGTGATTTTAGGTTCACAAAAACATGACGTAAAAATAACCGATAACCTAACCTTTACCAACCACCAGAGCAGATAAATCTATATCATGCGAATGCAGAATAGCACATGTTAACCTTCATAATGAAATAAACTTGTAATTCATATTTCTGTGGATATGTAGTCCTGTAGTCACTTGATGTGGAATTGTAATGCTAAATGATGTGTACTCCGAAATAAAACATGGAAAGGATTCTCCTGTTTCTCATGTCAAAAAAAAATTAAGATTGTCTGGTGATTGTGTAATTAACTTTGACATGTTTATTTGACAGTGATACCTGGAATAATTGTTGGACTATCAGTTGGACTGTACACAGATGGCTACGGCGGCTCACAATTGTAAGATTTCTTATTATACACATAGGTGGAAGGAAAAATAATGATTTTGACTTTTACTGTGATACCATTGGAGAGCAAACAGATACTGTGATCAACATGTAACTGAAATAATGAGTTGTTTATGTAAACAAACTGACAGAATATAAATGATAGAAAGTGACTGATGGAGGTTTTACTCCAGCGAAATATAGTTTAATGAAAAAGTTTAGAAAAAAAATAGATTTAATGACAAGCTTCAAAGAAAAAGACATCCAGGTTACCCTGATTAAAAAAAAACCACCATAATTTTATATTTATACAAATTTTATTTATACGTATACAAGTATGTAACGGTGATGTGTAAACTTTACAGCTGCTGGTTGGATATGGCCCAGGCATTCATTTGGAGCTTTGCTGGCCCAGTTGTGGTAGGGGTTTTGGTAAGTAACAATACTTATAATATTTTAATTCTTTATAATAAACAAAGTTTACATCATGAGCACAATTCTCAGAAAATTCAAAATTTAACCAAGAAATTTTACCAAGTCTATATCATTGTGTTTGTTTTATTCCAGGTGATTATCCTGACGTTTATACTGGCACTGAAGGCAAGCTTTAGAGAAAAGATCCACGTTAACGACATTGTGGGATTCAGGTGAGCTTTACTTTTCAGTTAAAAGTATAATGTTTGGATATTTGTGATGGTAAAGTTTGTCGTGAATGAAATGTAATGAATCACAAAAGGGTAATCCTGCTGTTAGATTTCATGAATTTCTAAAAAGACACTTGTAGGTATTGAAAAGAATTGTCATGGGTTGTAAACTAGAACTACAGATACCTATGTAATTTGAGGGGGGAAATTTATAATCATATATTCTGTGTTTTATGCTAAACTCTATTGACATAATTACTAATATTATTATATTCTGGACTAGGTTGTCTACTGTTGTAGTCACATTTTCAGACATTGTATATTCTACTTTCAGGGCGCGAATCTTCTGTGGCCTGGCTATCCTACTGTTGCTAGGCATCACCTGGATACTGGGACTTGTCTCCGTTAACTACAACATGGTGCCTCTACACTACGCCTACGCCATCTTCTCATTGGCTGAGGGTGGCTTCATATTTGTGGCTTACATCGTTGGTGATAAGAAGGTAGGCGGTCATTGAAAAGCCTTATTTAATAAGATCGATAGAAATCGTGACTTTGGACATCCAATATATGACAACAGGACACTAAATATTGTTTGGAGGAATATCGAGTCGGGTTTTCAAATGACCAAAGTTGTAAAAGAAAATGTTTTAATAATCATGTATATCTTGTATGCATGAATTGTAGTTGCTATTAAAAAACCTCATTAATTTGTGTTAGAGCTTCCTCATTCAAAGTAAATGAACATTTTAAGTAACCTTGAGTTTGAAACAAAGTAATACTGTAGAGGTCATTTGGAGCTGGTAACATATTTTTTACATGGGAAGTGAATTACGTGTATCTGAAATGTTTACTACCGACCTCAGATTTGCTCAGCATGTGATCTCGTAAAGCATGATACCGTGAATGGAACTCGCTCAAGCATATAACCCTGCATAATGACCTTCACTAACTGAATCTGATACCGGTAATATGTGTAACCCTGCATCATGATGTCTCGACTGTATGAAGCATGTGTAAATGTTTTTAACAGGTGCGACTTCAACTAAAGAAACAATGGTACAAGTGCCAGGGCAAGAAACTTGAGCTGACAGAGAACTTGGGCGCTACAAGAAGCTCGGTACTGATAATTAATAACACTTTCACTGTCTTCTTGATAATATTAACATCATAATGACTTTAAATTGTGTTTAATCATATATCTAGCACGGAGACAAGAGTTCTTTTGTCTTGTTCTGTAATGAATGGATAAATTTCAGCATGAAGGTTTGATAATCAGATTGATTTACTGGAATGCTTACTTATTCATCCTTGTTATTTTATAATGGACTGTTTCAGCCTTTGAAGTAAAAGAACTCAAATGCGTATTCAGGGGTGAATTTTTTTTACTTATTTCGTATCCCTAAAGATGCATTTAGACTCGCCTAAAGCAAAGACTAGGGCAGTCCATTATGAAATGTCAGGGGTGTATTGTTAATCAATTTACTGACACTAACCTCAGTCAACAAATAAAAAACAAACTTTTCCTTGTAACATTAAAAGCTTTTTCTGAAATATAATGCTCGCATGACTGAAGCATGTGATATAGAAGTGTGTTACAGTAGTGAAATACTAGATAAACATATATCAGTTGTCATGGTTTCTGTGATAGTGTACAGCATATTCTCTACTAACAGTAATATATCAGTGTTGGCTTGTGAATAGTTTTTGTTGTTTTGATATAATAAACACTTTTTACCTTACAGAGATCAGCTCTGGCCTATCGTACAGACAATTCCATGGAAGGATGTCTTAACAGGACTATGAATGTTGGGATATCCACGACGTCGACAACGAGTCGTTCGACCAGTAAGAGTTCGGGAGGGCTGTACAAGGGTGAGGACTATCTACGTAGTACAAGTACTTCCACCTCTGGCCATGTTCCCTCCGAAAGCTTGTACCCCCCTAACGCTGGAATCCCGCCCTATGGATATGACCTCAAAGCTTATCATGAAAAAAGATCAAACGGTAGTAAGTGGCGTTGGTCTTAATATTCCTGCATGTTGTCCCTGTGAACAAGTCATATTTATGTATTTTGACATTAGTTGATATCGGAACGTATTTCCACAGAAAACAATTAAGATATATGTTGAATGGCGCACCTGTACTGCCCTGCTTATTTCCCGCATCTGTGTATTAGATATGTTTTGTCAATATGTTTTAGTTTAAGTGTATTAAAATCAAAGTTTAAACTTTATTTACATATGATGCTTGTTAAATTTGATATGATTAAGTTTAATGGTTTACTAGTTAAAATGGATTTGTGACCAGCTTAGTAGTGTATCTCTTACTATTTTGATATACCTTTGGAATATCTCTGATCGAATGTTTTGAAAAAATGCGGACAATCTCTGATTGTTTATATGAGATCCTTGACAATTTTGACTGATTTGTCCTCCTACTCCAGCTAATGATCACATGGACGGTCCAAACAAGCGGTCCGGGAATGATTCGGATTCAGATAGTGACGGGTCGGTGGGACGGGCCAGCCTCAGTCTGGCCTCTAGTCATTCCTCTGATGATGAAGACGATGTCGCTTTTACTTGGGAGAAGGAATTACCACTGAACCAGAAAGTTGGTAAGTTTATTGGGCAACAAAAGATTACAGATATTGTCTTGGTGGTAAAAATAGTTGTGATTTGTATGGACATGAACAGAATCAAAATTTGAACATTCCTAGACTTTAAGGAACTCTTTAGCTTGAAAATCTCCATAGGAAAATGTTATAGAAGTCGAGGAAAATTCTGGAAATGTTTTCCTTAACGTCTGTTATGTTTTTTCAATGGAAATGTAAGGAATATTGATGAAACTGGGGCATGATATCTTAAAGTTGTTAGTGTAGAGAATTTGAATGATTTGTGCATCACAAAGCTTATCAGGGGTATAAACACCATATATTTACAGAGGAGGCCAAAGAACAAGCAAGAAAGAAAAAGAAAGAAATGGACGACGCAGAAAAACTTAAAAACAACGCTAATACAGGTAAGATTGACATTTACCAGTAGATTTAACTGTGTCTAAAATTACAAACTGTATTCTACTAATACAGGTAAGATTGACATTTACCAGTAGACTTAGCTGTGTCTAAAATTACAAACTGTATTGTACTAATACAGGTAAGATTGACATTTACCAGTAGACTTAGCTGTGTCTAAAATTACAAACTGTATTGTACTAATACAGGTAAGATTGACATTTACCAGTAGACTTAGTTGTGTCTAAAATTACAAACTGTTTTGTACTAATACAGGTAAGATTGACATTTACCATTTGATTTAACTGTGTCTAAAATTACAAACTGTATTGTACTAGTTTACCATTTGATTTAACTGTGTCTAAAATTACAAACTGTATTGTACTAGTACTGAAACTTTTTATTCCCAATTGTTTTACAGCCTTTTACCTACTGTAAAATAATCTTATCACCCTATTTCCAGGAAAAAAAGTAGGGATTTATTCTTTGGAAAATACTGTACTGCTGATTGTTAAATATGTAATGTGTTCTGTCCACAGTTAACCCACCAATATACAACCAGATACCACACCAACAACAGTACGGCCACTGGCCCGGCGACCCTAACTTATCGGGATTCCAGTTCACAGAATCGGAGGATTATCGACAGTCCGACCAGGTCACCATGTCTAGCGTTCCGCCGGACGTCACGCTGCCCGCACAGGAACTACAAGGTAGTAAAAAGGCTGCCAGTTATGTAAAAATGGGCATGATGCTCAGGTAGTCCTAGCAACTGTATCATCCACCTGTTTAATCATTGCCAGTCTTTGTTTATATATCATTAATATATAGTTGCTACCTTTTCATCATTTCTTCATTTTCTGCAATTACCGTATGTACAGAAATCTTCATAGTTATATGACAATCAATCATTTTCTTGATTAACTTCATAAAAAGCAATGGGCAGTAACTGTACATAAATATTACGATTAATATGCTTTAAATATTTGTATGATTTTTTCTGAACAATATAAAAAGTTGCTGTACTCTATGTATCGATACAATAGACGGATTTGTTGTGAATTAAATGATGTGTTATATATGGATTGTATGTTACATTCATGTAAATAGTTTGTGTACAGTTTCTATTTGTACATATGTGATTTCAATGTAATGAGGCTTTTGAGTACAGTGAACACACCAGATATTCATCCTTGCACAACAGTTTGTAAGAAACATGTGAATTCTCCACACATTCTACTTTTCTATTGTCAATAATATAAAGACTATCATTTTAGAACATTCCATATAGATAGACATGGTGTCATGTACTCCTTATAGAGCTAGTATAAATATATACCTGACCAATGACTTCTCGATTGGACAGAGACCAATGTACTATCACTTGTTTGTTGTGGAAAAGAAATTCCGACATGTCTTTATTGTCTATCTACATCAAATATGTATTGAAAATATTTCATACGAAACTCTTCTCGCACACAAGTACAAATTAATGAAAATAAAAAATTTGTACTTGATTACAGTATACAGAGTATCTATTTTCTCTCTCTGTCCTTGCCTGTTGTTTGCAGCATGTTTGTAATTCATTTGGGTCTTTCCTTGGATGGTGTAAATTTGTGGATTTATTTCCCTCTCTGCTCATATTTATTTGCTTTTAGCTTATTTGATAGCGTCCAGTTTAACTTTTTGACAAATGCTCATTATCTTGTAGTTTGATCAAAACATCAAAGATTATTCTTCAGGCGTAGCAATATGTATTGATGAAGATACATTACAAAAAGCTGTACCGGTATATATATATGAGTATTTGTACAAAGTTAAACTGAGATATCTTATCAGGTTTATTTCAGAAAAATTTATTTCAGAAAAATTTATTTTAAAAAAATGGAAGGAAAACCTGAATTCTGACTAGTAACTAAATGATTATTATATTACAGCTAAAAACAGTTACTGTGAATTATCTTTGATTTCCACACAGATAATGTCTAGATTTTTTCCTGTGCAAAGTCTAAACGGCCAATTTATCATTTTTGAAATAAGTTGAGGAGATCTTAAGTCCTAAATGAAAGCAAAAGATATATCTGTGTCGAAAGATATTCAGAGAAACTTTTCTGTAGCTTGTATGCCGTGTTTGTGTATTGGAGATTTATCTGCTCTTGGATGGAGGTATTTTAATTTGACGTCATTATTTTGTGAGCGAAAGTTGTGTCATTTACTCAACAATTTACTCAACAACAAATAAATGTTATGCTCACAAATACATGACATCACAATGAACATCTACATATACTTGCAAGGGCAGATAACTCTGATATGCAATCACAGAATAATGTTGTCTAAGTGCTAGTCGCAGTGTTTGATGGCTGACTTTTCTCTCATAACAGCTAGTCACAGGGACTATATAATGCCGCCTGTGCGGACCGACAGTCTGTTGAATGACTCGAGCAGTAGTAATACTCACGGACCTTTCCACCCCTCTCAAGACTCTCGTGTCAAGGTGCAGGTCCTAACTCATAATGGCAGCATCTCCTCAGATTCTGAGTAAGTTCCCAGACCCTAGATTCTTGTTAAACATCGAAGTCTTGGCCAACTAAATCATACCTGGATGATTTGAGTTTTACACCAGCAAAAGTAAAACTGCAACATTTAGAGCAAAACTCCTGAATCGTGCAATTTTATGGTTAAGGTCTTTCAAAGAAGTTCATAAGACTAATAATTCTATACAAATGGTAATGGAATGTGTTGAAGTTTAAAGTCGGCGCTCTTTTTCACTACAGCTTGACCTGTATTCCATTTCACAATTTATATATATATATATATGCATATTTGTTTTGCTTGAACTTCTACTTTTGTTTTTTGTTGCTGCACATTTCACTTTTTGTTCCACCTTTTTGGTGTATTTCATTGTTATTTGTTATATTGTAAAAGCATGTAAATAGACTTTTGTTGGGAAATTGAAGGTAAAATTGATGTTGTGTGTCCTTTTACTGTTACCTATCTTCCCGGTATTGTCTTTGGCTGTACACAAGAAAACAATAGTTGTGTAAATAAGGACACACAATTGTATGTTTATTATTACACTTTGCATGTTGCATGGTTTGTTGTACATCTGGTGTTTTGTTTGCCTTCCCAACAGATGCAGCCATGAAACCTCCGTGTGACAGTGCATTTCTGTATGATAACGCCACAGAAACGTGACCCCGATGTGATGGTTCATGTCTGCATATCGCCATGGTAACTCGACACCAGCTTCACTGTGCATGTCTGTATGATAACGCCACAGAAACGTGATCCCGATGTGATGGTGCATGTCTGCATATCGCCATGGTAACTCGACACCAGCTTCACTGTGCATGTCTGCATGATAACACCACAGTAAAGTGACCCGATGCAATGGTGCATGTCAACATATCGTCATGGTAACCTGAACCATTTATGATATTGACCTGGTACTAAGACCTATTAAGGACATCTCCACTATAAGTAACCAATCCATATTTCCATGGCTATATGTCACCTCTCCTTGGTTACAATTCTTTTTTGTGATATCTTAAGTTTCAAAACATTTCTGTGGTAGTGTGATCGTTTTACGATATCTCCATGGTTACATGATCTGTTTGTGATATTGCTATGGTTACCTGACCTTTAATTTGCCAAAGTATCTGAGGAGGGTTGTGCATTTACAAATCTGGATTGTGAACGTCCGGTTTCTTTACCTTGATCTCAGCTGTCCCAAATATCATTACTCACTGATTTTATATGAACTGCAGCATCAGATTTCATTTTGTTATCACTTCATAATACTTGTCCTGCATAATCACACTGACTATATATATATACAAGTATCTACAAAGTCGCGGAGATGAAATCCATATTATATACGATCAATATACCTATTATAAAATGTACAATTTATATAACTGTAAGTTATGATATGTGTGTGATCATGCAATAGCAGTGTTAAATATAATATTACTGTGTTGTGCAGAAGGTTGTGACTGTGTGTGATTCCCCGAGAAGTAAAATCTATAAAACTGTTCCCTATTAGGAACCTGTGTGTACTCAGTATTTAACCCTAATTATGCTAGTCGTGCATCCCATTCAGGAGGAAACCAGAGAAAATATCTATTGTTGAAGGCAGAATGACATTTACAGACTAGAACTTTGAAGATGCTAATAAAGCAATTATATGGTTTGAAAAACCATGGATGCTTAGCATGTTTGTAAGTCAAAGACCCATATTATTACAGGGTAATCTGCCCTTGCTGAGTGAGGTAGGTATTAATTGTGACATAAAAACAATGCCGTCGCAGTGGATGGCTACCTGCAAGGGAGGTAACTTTAATATGCAAAGACTTGGAATATCAGTCTCTAGTCGGTCTTTGACTTAACAGCATACTAAGCTTCAAAGGCTAAACTGACAGAATAGATTATAAAACTTACAAATAATTATGTTGAAATTTGAATTAATCAATAATTTGATGGACTGATTATACATATAATACCAAAGAGTTGACTACAATATTTGTCTGCTTTGTTCGTCAAGCTAATTCCCATAGTTCCATATTTGACTGATATATTTGTTTGACATGTATCTGTATATTTGATACAGTTCAGTGCCATGTTGACGCAGCAAATAATTTTTTTGGTGCTTAACATTCAGGTTTTGCAATGACATAAAAATGTTTAAAATGTGTATTAAGTCATCAACAAGTAGAACCTTGTTGTGAAGACAAAGTGATCTGGTATAACACAAACTAACCAGGTATTAGTGGCCATATTTTATATCACTAATGTTTTGTAATTTTCTACTCTTTTAAGAAATCCATGTAAAATAGGACAATTATGCAAATATGAACGACCAATACTTCTTTATGATATTGATAATTTTTTGTGAGCGTTACATATATTTGTGTTCTACCCAAGCTTCTCATTCAAAGGTATATCAGTATTATCATGTAGGGATGGGATTAATCCTATCACCAAAAGGAGGAAATATCTCGTCTTAGGAGAGGAAACCTCCCCGTAGTCTTTAAAATGTTTTTTTTTTTTTCTTTTTCAAGTCACATCTGACATAATTTGTAGCTCATTAGAGGAAATCCTCTGAAAAGGAGAAGAATCACATCCCTGAATTAATGAGTGAAAACCCCACAAAATGTGGACGCAATATTCATGTCATCTCTGTCAGTCGTCGTATTTATGTTACTAATAACTGTAACCATCCCAACAGAACGGAAATTGTATCACTAACTTTGGTCATATGGTAGTACTTTAAGTTAGCAATTTGAAATAAAAAGCATCGCATCTTCATGGCGTTCATGATAAAAAAGTGAGATCAAATGTGAATAAAAAATCAAGCAATGCTATAGTGTATATGACTTATGCAGTAAGCTAAATGGATGCCATTTTTTAAGTGAATGGGGATGAGGGGGAGGGGGCATTTTGATCATTGTAGAACCATGACCTTAAGACATAATGAATTAAAATGGATTTTGAACTAATATTTTTCTTTTGAAAGTGGAATAGCTTTCACAAAACTGTTTCCAACTGTGAATACATTACATTGTGTGTTGATGATATTGTAATGCATAGTAATACATATAGTACGTCCAAATCAGTTGATCATAATTTCATTATTTTTTTTTTTTTAAGAATTTTGCAAAATATAATATTTGCCTTTTAAATGCTTGTCTGTGATGAAGTGATGTATGGGAATTTTATTGTATTATATCATGCTATATCTGTGAATGTGACTGAACCAATTTGATCAATTTGTACGAGTGAGAACTGGTCACACATTCTGTTGTAATCCTTTCAATCCATACGATGTAATTTATTATTGATGTCCAACTCAAATATACACAAATGTACAGTTTTATAAATGTGCTCATTTTGGGGTCCTGTGCTCCTTTGTACAGGAATGTGTTTTTTATAGAAAAATGTGAAAAATTAAAAATTATTGAATTGTATTTTTAAGTTTTGTTATTTGTACTTTCGTATTTGTATGTCAGCTACTCTTCAGTGGAAATTAGGTAGTACTGTATATATGACCTAATATGTACCTGGGGCGTTTGAAATAAGGGGTGCTCACTACAGTAATAGATCCAAATATGGACTAGCATTTCATAAAAAATATTGCATAGTAAGCCATAAATCATAACTTGTAAAAGAAACCAGATAAAGAAACCTACAGTTTTCATATTTTCAGTCTGCATTTACTTTCAAGCAAGTGAATTGAAGACCTTAAAATGGGGGAGGGGCGCTTATTGGGTCAAAAAGAGTACAGTACTTTTCTTCATTTAAAACATTGGCAACGATTGGACATGACCTTGGAACAGTGTCAGGGATGTGATTGTTCTTAGCAGGAAAGGTAGGAAATCTTTTGATTATTGAGGAAACCCTCTCTCTTGTGTTTAAAAGTTTCAAATCATACCCGTCATGATTTGTTTCTCATCAATACTGTTCAAAGAGGAAGAATCACATCCAAGTTATCTGCTCATTTCTTTTGACAATTGGGTTTATCTTATAATGTCCCTTGGTCATTTAGGAACTTGCCAGGTTTTGGAGGTGAAGAAAAGGTGGAGTACCAGGAGTAAAACCACCAACTCATGATCAGTACCAGGCAACTACCATGTGGGTTTCAAATTGGCAACCCAGATGCTATATCGGAACTCCTTGGCCCTTTATGATAAACACGGGAGATGAATGAAACACCTTGATTATATATTTATTTATTGCATAGATTTTGTCGGAGTTAATGCCCCTACTCTGGCTTTACTACTGACATAGGAGGTGTTTAAGAATGATGTCTGTAGTGTTTTCAGAGAAATTGCCAAAAAAAAGAACCGTCTACAAATAGAAACAGGACAAGACCATCGAAGAGAGATGAAATAAATAAAATTCTGTGTCAATGTAACAAGAGACAGACACTGTGTAAAGCCATCTCGCAGATGTTTATTATCACGAAGAATTTAAACACAAAAATAATGTAAAAGTTTAAATACATTTAATCACCATAACAACTATCACACGTAAGATCTTCATCGTCGCCACAGCGGAGAAATTGGCCACCAACATTTCTTGGCAACAAGTCCACACTTCTTTTCAACATTTCTGAATTAGTTTGTGTTTTTTGTCTTTTTAAGCACTATTTTAACTTCCTTTACATCCTCAATTTGTACATCTGGGAGCGAATTCTATCATAGTCAGGTAATCCTTCTAATGGACCTGAAAAACAAAACATGGTTAACATTACATTACAACAGTAAGATACTAAAACAGATTATTTTACAAAAGATATGAAAACTGTGATTATAATTGAGATAAACTTTTCTCAGTATGGAAAACTAGAAAAGTTGCAGATAATATCACCTTTGTCCCCGTATGAAATCAAAATGGAGCAGGAGGATACAGGACAGGACGAGTGAGGGCAAAAGGCCCATGGATAAAAGCCCCTTTGTTTTGAAATTGGGTGTTTTTGCCTCAATTATATATCTTTTATTTTATATTTTGTCCTCTTTTCCATAAAAGTATGGAGGAGATTTTATCCATATCCTGTTGCCCCAGACAGGACAACATAGTAACACTATATTTGCAATGTCATTTCACAGCAGATACAAAACTCCATATTCCTGACTTTCCTGTGGAACTATCATGCACCATGCCTTGGCACCTTCAGGGTTTATAAGGGTGTTTGGATGATAACTTACCTACTGCAGCCACAGCAGGACACATGTTGTATATATATTCTGTACACACTTTCTTTACATCAGCGGCAGTGGTACCCTGAAACAAAAACAAATTCTGTCAAAATTCACATCATCACAACATCATGTTGATGTAAGCAACAAATCAAAACAAGCAGGAAAATATTCCCGGATGTTGTTAAACCTCTGTAGCATCAGCAAACAAATAACAAAACTTGTTACATAAAACAAAATTTATATCATAACTTGATAATACATCATAACATAATTCTGCCTATCTGTATGAAAAATAAATTCTTTCGCGATTACTTTGATGTTTAAATGACAAGACTTAGAATAAAATGTGTCCAGATCAGAATATTGGATAAAAGATTGATTTGATGACTGGAATGAAAATTTTCAGTGAACAAGAACAGATAACAATCCATCTAACTTACCATAATCCTAGCTTCCAACTCGGCCAGGTCCATTCGGCGCCCATAACACAGCATTTGTCTACAAAGTACAAGTTATACAAGTATGGTTTGGTTTTGATTCATTTTTCCAAACAGAGAAAAACATTTCAAAAATTAAAAGTTAGGTGAGCCCAAGGGAGATACTGTGAAGAAGAATATTTAAGCAGTATAAAAAAGATAAAACTCCAGTTTATTTGCCTTTTACAATATGCGATGGGGACAAGGTATTTAATTATAATGACCAACTTGCAAAGAGCTTTCAGAGAATTAAGAGTTGTCAGGGAGTGTGTAGCACAAAGAATTCAATTTATTCTCAGAAAAAAATGGAGAAAAAATTAGGTGATTTTTGTGTAAAAAAAAAGTTCTTTTGAGACTACACTACAGATTTCTTTGGCATACTGATAGGTTTGTCTAGGCATAATCTGAACCATGCTGAATGACCAATAATGGACATATTGTATTTAGCCCATTAGCGTCCAGGGGCACTTCATTGAACCAAATTTGAACTAGCCTTTCATAAAATAATTGTACAAAGTAAGCCAGAAATCAATTTGCAAAAGAAATCAACTAATCACACTGCATTTAAGTTGAGGTACCGAAAGTTAAATCGAGATCTCAAATGAAGGAGGGCTGCGTAATATGATGAATATGGTAACAAACATTTATTTCTGCGTGTACGCGTACCTTCCGATATCCTCACAGACTGGCTGAGTGCCATCGAGGTGCAGCAACATGCTGATCCTCAAAAGATTCTTGGCTCTGTCAACCTCAAAGTCTGTCACACTGTTACATAGTCGGATCCTACAACAAAATCATTAGCTACAGTGTCAAATCATGCTACAAAATAATTCAGCTTACATTCATCATCAAATAGTTTTACGTCCAACTTTATGGTTGTTCTTGAATTGGATGATGAATGAATTGGATGATGATGTTCTTGAATTGGATGATGAATGAAAACCAGAGTTCCATGAGTATAACAACAGCTATAACCATATCACTAATATGCGGGCCCGGCACCAAAAAATTATTCTCAGACAAATTTTATTACTCAAGTATATGGTTTTACATAGACTAGAGTACAAGATTTGTCTGAGAAAGTTTTATGGTGTTGGGCCCTGGTAACTCAACAATGTAAGAAGAATGTCACAAATTTCAAACATTTCTCAATAGAAATATCACTTCTTAACCGTTTCATTAATTACCTATCTCATTATGTAATCTTAATCTATAAATAATAATTGAGGAGTGAAATTTTATGCATTAGATATAACGTGATGGAGGTGAAGATGTACACACCATTCATTCTGAAGTTCCTTCATCAGAGGCTCTGCTTTATCTCCTTCACATACAGCATAACAACCCCTGTAAGTAGTACACACAAGGTAATACTTCTGAAATTTAATCAGTTATAACAAGAAGTTGATGGCCAGCTTGACCTTGTTATATATGTCATTGCACATTTATTTAAAATTTCATTTTGGATCCGACACCCCTAACCAAGTTTATAGAATGTATATGTCAATAATTAATTTTTCTTTGTTTTCATACCAAATCTGGCTTTCTGATTGGCCAATATTTTTTTTGCATACCACTATGAAACAAGAGATCCCAGAGGGATCTTGGCGCCCACCAAAGAATGATCTATGTCTGACAATGGAAAGAGGGATCTTTTCCCTGCTTTTCAAACTTTTTCAAACACACTACATATAAAATTTGAGACAGATCGCTATAGTACTTTCTAAGAAATAGTGGTAACAAACTTCAACAATGAAATCTAAGATGGCGGCCGGTTGGCCATCTTGTTTACCGATCAGTCCCGAAAGGCATTATGCATCAGTCCTAAAAGGTACTATGCACAACTAGGGTACAAGAGGAACCTATCAATGGAATTTGAGAAAGATCCCTTACGTACTTTCTGAGAAATAGCTATAACAAACTTAAACTATCAAAATCCAAGATGGCCGTCGGTCGGCAATCTTGTTCATTGATCGGTCCCAAAATGCAATATGCACAACTAGGGTCCTAGGGGAACCTATATATGAAATTTGAGAAAGATCCCTTCAGTACTTTTTGAGAAATAGCGGTAACAAACTTTAACTATCAAAATCCAAGATGGCCGCCTGTCAGCCATCTTGTTCACCGATCGGTCCCAAAATGCACTATGCACAACTAGGGTTCTAGGGAAACCTGTATATGAAATTTGAGAAAGATCCCTTCAGTACTTTTTGAGAAATAGTGGTAACAAACTTTAACTATCAAAATCCAAGATGGCCGCCTGTCGGCCATCTTGTTCACCGATCGGTCCCAAAATGCAATATGCACAACTAGGGTTCTAGGGGAACCTGTATATGAAATTTGAGAAAGATCCCTTCAGCACTTTTTGAGAAATAGCGGTAACAAACTTTAACTATCAAAATCCAAGATGGCCGCCTGTCGGCCATCTTGTTCACCGATCGGTCCCAAAATGCAATATACACAACTAGGGTCCTAGGGGAACCTGTATATGAAATTTGAGAAAGATCCCTTCAGCATTTTTTGAGAAATAGCGGTTTCAATATTTAACTATCAAAATCCAAGATGGCCGCCTGTCGGCCATCTTGTTCATCGATCGGTCCCAAAATGCAATATGCACAACTAGGGTCCTAGGGGAACCTATATATGAAATTTGAGAAAGATCCCTTCAGTACTTTTTGAGAAATAGCGGTAACAAACTTTAACTATCAAAATCCAAGATGGCCGCCTGTCGGCCATCTTGTTCACCGATCGGTCCCAAAATGCAATATGCACAACTAGGGTCCTAGGGGAACCTGTATATGAAATTTGAGAAAGATCCCTTCAGTACTTTTTGAGAAATAGCGGTAACAAACTTTAACTATCAAAATCCAAGATGGCCGCCTGTCGGCCATCTTGTTCACCGATCGGTCCCAAAATGCAATATGCACAACTAGGGTCCTAGGGGAACCTGTATATGAAATTTGAGAAAGATCCCCTCAGCACTTTTTGAGAAATAGCGGTAACAAACTTTAACTATCAAAATCCAAGATGGCTGCCTGTCGGCCATCTTGCTCATTGATCGGTCACAAAATGCAATATGCACAACTAGGGTCCTAGGGGAATCTATATATGAAATTTGAGAAAGATCCCTTCAGTACTTTTTGAGAAATAGCAGTAACAAACTTTAACTATCAAAATCCAAGATGGCCGCCTGTCGGCCATCTTGTTCACCGATCGATTCCAAAATGCAATATGCACAACTAGGGTCCTAGGGGAACCTATATATGAAATTTGAGAAAGATGCCTTCAGTACTTTTTGAGAAATAGCGGTAACAAACTTTAACTATCAAAATCCAAGATGGCCGCCTGTCGGCCATCTTGTTCACCGATCGGTCCCAAAATGCAATATGCACAACTAGGGTCCTAGGGGAACCTACATATGGAATTTGAAAAAGATCCCTTTAGCACTTTCTGAGAAATAGCGGTAACAAGAATTGTTAACGGACGGACGGACGGACGGACGGAAGGACGGAAGGACGGACGGACCGACGGACCACGGACGAAAGGCGATTTGAATAGCCCACCATCTGATGATGGTGGGCTAAAAAAATATTGAGAATAGCGCGAAACCCCGACGTTATTGTGATGTCACAATAGCCAATGACATTGACGTTGCGTATTGATTCGGAAAAAAGAATCCCTTGAAAAACCACTATAAGCTTACATTTAAACATACTTCATTTTATCAAATAGAGTATAAAATTAATTATAAGTATTGATGTCACTATTTTTTAATTTTATCCGGTTATGAAAATAAAATTGTTTGCAAACTTTTGTGAGAATCCGCTACACGGATTCACATAGTTTGCAAACAATTTTTTTTCATACCCCAATAAAATTTAAAAATAGTGACATCAATGTTTTAATAAAATAACCATGCATAATGTCATTTCTCCAGATACTGGTTTACCAAACATCACAGCAGAAGACTGAACATTTTATAAGCAAACATTGAGTGATTCTGGACTGTTACTAAATCCAAACTTTTCAAATCAATACAATATACCCCTCATTTTACTTCAGATTCATAAAGCAAGTATCAAAATGACACCTCTGTATAGAAACCAAGCTGTTCATTTCATCAGGTCATCAGTTACATGCATTTGACATACTATATAACCAGATCAGGATTCAAACCCATGAACTCTGTACACAAGCCAGAAACTCTACCGATTAAGCATCCTGATTGCAGATAACTGACCTATTCCAATTCCGCTACATAACCATGATATCATTTCTAAAGCCACCCAGAATTAGTTTGAACAACATCAACACTGAGAACAACATCTTTGTCAGAATCTATATATATATATACCAGAGGCCGGTGTCTGTGTAACATGTGTTGAAGGACTGGAAGCTGTGACACAGGTTCATAGCAGCACAGTTAGATACAAATGGGTTAGAAAGGTTGACTCCTCCCACCATAGAGCGATCATACTGTCCGATGAGGGTGTTGGCAATCTGTAGGGGGATGTTGTCTGGGTTAGACCAGCCGCAGCCCTCCACAGCGATGGCGAAGTGAAGTAGTGGCATGGTGTTATCCCTAACTCGTACCTGTAGGGTTAAAATCACAATTGTCAGAACATTAACATTTAGCTTCTGTTCCGATATGTAACCACATTATTTAGGATGAGAAAGTACAGATTTCTTTACTTAATAAATCTTAACTATATTCCAGTATGTTAAAATGAGATATCTAACACCAGGAGTTGAAATCTTTGTCACTGTATACCAAGTAATCAAATCTGTTGATATTTATAGTCCCTAAAGGTCAAACACCATATTTTCTTGGTAAAGCAAGCCATTTATGTCAGAAATTCTTCAGAAAGGAGTGAATTATAGACTTTGTTTTTTTAGACATAAAACACTTTTTTGGTACAGATTTAACATGTGTAAGCATGACACTGTCAATGGAGAAAGGAACTTACCTCACTTCCTGAAAATCTACAAGGATTACGTGAAAGTACAATGGAGTCTTCGCGGACGACTTGTAAATTACCAAAGTGTTGGGATGCAAAACGCACTAATTCATCATGGTCCACACCTGTAAAATAACGATATAGTTATAAAATTAAAATACATAATGTATCATTTATTATCATTTGGATAATTAATCCCCTTGGAATAAGTATTTTTATCTTGGGCTAACAAAGTGAGTTTACATGTAAGAGATTAATACTATTCATAAGTAAAACATGAAATTTCTTGTATATTGTATGGAGGAACAACGAAAGTGAATAGTTTTCATAACATTCTAGTGTTATCTAAAAACTAATTAATAGATTCAAGATTAACCTTGCTGCTTTGAATATCACTTCAGTATTTCTTTCAGGAATTCTGATAAATGAATTATTCAAACATATTTTATTTTCCTTTTGATATTGGAGAAAGAGGATTGACCGATGAATTAGCCCTCTCTAATAAATCATAATAAATCAAGTAACAGTTTTTTTACAGACTTTAACGACTACCATAAGTTATCTTTTACAGAGATATTAGATCAAATACTCATGTAAATATTTTAGGTTATTTTCAATTTACAGTCAGTATCAATATTTTTAGAGATTTTATGATCTCACCTCCAGCTCCAGCAAGAACCATACGGTCTGGAGAGTAATGCGACCTTACAAATTCTGAGATGTCATCTCTTTTGATAGATCTGTAAAGAGAAAAATTATAAATATAATTAATTAGGCTCATATTAGTACAGAACTAAATTAAATCAAAGGAGTTACAGTATTGAGGCTACTCTTCTGTACTTTTTCCTGCTTTTGGAGATGTATATAATATTGCACAGTAAAATATTTCAACAAAACAAAACTAAACCTAAAATTCTGTTTGGTTTGATACTGGATATTCAACCATTATATTACACTTATTGACTATTTTGAATTGTTATAATACTGGCTATTTGTACCATTACAATACTGGCTATTTGAGTCATTATAATACTGACTGTTTTGATCCATTGTTTTACTGGCTATTTTGAATCGTTATAATACTGGCTATTTGTACCATTACAATACTGGCTATTTGAGTCATTATAATACTGACTGTTTTGATCCATTGTTTTACTGGCTATTTTGAATCGTTATAATACTGGCTATTTGTACTATTCCTAATAGAATAGATCCTTTATAGCTAGGAACTGTGAAGCTTACAGTATGTTCTCTGTTGGCCCAAGGATGGTACGTCCAAGTGGTGTGCCCTGGTAGGCAACTGCGTGAAGGTGATCAAAGACAACCTCCTGGAGATTGGTTTCTACCTCCTGTAAAACCTCATAGTGTTATTACAAGGAAAACTCTTAGTGTTATTACAAGGAAAACTCTTAGTGTTATTACAAGGAAAACTCTTAGTGTTATTACAAGGAAAACTCTTAGTGTTATTACAAGGAAAACTCTTAGTGTTATTACAAGGAAAACTCTTAGTGTTATTACAAGGAAAACTCTTAGTGTTATTACAAGGAAAAACTCTTAGTGTTATTACAAGGAAAACTCTTAGTGTTATTACAAGGAAAACTCTTAGTGTTATTACAAGGAAAACTCTTAGTGTTATTACAAGGAAAACTCTTAGTGTTATTACAAGGAAAACTCTTAGTGTTATTACAAGGAAAACTCTTAGTGTTATTACAAGGAAAACTCTTAGTGTTATTACAAGGAAAACTCTTAGTGTTATTACAAGGAAAACTCTTAGTGTTATTACAAGGAAAACTCTTAGTGTTATTACAAGGAAAACTCTTAGTGTTATTACAAGGAAAACTCTTAGTGTTATTACAAGGAAAACTCTTAGTGTTATTACAAGGAAAACTCTTAGTGTTATTACAAGGAAAACTCTTAGTGTTATTACAAGGAAAACTCTTAGTGTTATTAAAAGGAAAACTCTTAGTGTTATTACAAGGAAAACTCTTAGTGTTGTTACAAGGAAAACTCTTAGTGTTATTACAAGGAAAACTCTTAGTGTTGTTACAAGGAAAACTCTTAGTGTTATTACAAGGAAAACTCTTAGTGTTATTACAAGGAAAACTCTTAGTGTTGTATTACAAGGAAAACTCTTAGTGTTATTACAAGGAAAACTCTTAGTGTTATTACAAGGAAAACTCTTAGTGTTATTACAAGGAAAACTCTTAGTGTTATTAAAAAAAAGGAAAACTCTTAGTGTTATTACAAGGAAAACTCTTAGTGTTATTACAAGGAAAACTCTTAGTGTTATTACAAGGAAAACTCTTAGTGTTATTACAAGGAAAACTCTTAGTGTTATTACAAGGAAAACTCTTAGTGTTATTACAAGGAAAACTCTTAGTGTTATTACAAGGAAAACTCTTAGTGTTATTACAAGGAAAACTCTTAGTGTTATTACAAGGAAAACTCTTAGTGTTATTACAAGGAAAACTCTTAGTGTTATTACAAGGAAAACTCTTAGTGTTATTACAAGGAAAACTCTTAGTGTTATTACAAGGAAAACTCTTAGTGTTATTACAAGGAAAACTCTTAGTGTTATTACAAGGAAAACTCTTAGTGTATTACAGACTGTTATTACAAGGAAAACTCTTAGTGTTATTACAAGGAAAACTCTTAGTGTTATTACAAGGAAAACTCTTAGTGTTATTACAAGGAAAACTCTTAGTGTTATTACAAGGAAAACTCTTAGTGTTATTACAAGGAAAACTCTTAGTGTTATTACAAGGAAAACTCTTAGTGTTATTACAAGGAAAACTCTTAGTGTTATTACAAGGAAAACTCTTAGTGTTATTACAAGGAAAACTCTTAGTGTTATTACAAGGAAAACTCTTAGGTTATTACAAGAAAACTCTTAGTGTTATTACAAGGAAAGCTCGTTGTTATTAAGGAAAAGTCAAAGTCATATAGATGTCAGTATGGAAAACATCATACATAAAACAGATACCTTTACTATTCAGGGGTACATTTGGAATATAGTATAGAACAATGATGTTATCTCTATAACATATTCACCTGATTGTACATAAAACACATACACTTAAGGGGTGCTTTAAAATACTCCAACAACAAACCCCAGGTAAATACTCCAGCGACAAACCCCAGGTAAATACTCAAGCGACAAACCCCAGGTAAATACTCAAGTGACAAACCCCAGGTAAATACTCCAACGACAAACCCCAGGTAAATACTCAAGCGACAAACCCCAGGTAAATACTCCAGCGACAAACCCCAGGTTAATACTCCAGCGACAAACCCCAGGAAAATACTCCAGCAACAAACCCCAGGTAAATACTCAAGCGACAAACCCCAGGTAAATACTCCAGCGACAAACCCCAGGTAAATACTCCAGTGACAAACCCCAGGTAAATACTCCAGTGACAAACCCCAGGTAAATACTCAAGTGACAAACCCCAGGTAAATACTCCAGCGACAAACCCCAGGTAAATACTCCAGCGACAAACCCCAGGTAAATACTCCAGCGACAAACTATTATATACTTAACAATCACTTGGACAAGGAGACAACACAACCACCTTATAACATGAACAATATTAAAAATGGGTCAGAGATGCCTAAATAACATATAACAGGTATCTATTGAGAAACAATATTTTTTCAATCTTTTACCTGCATTTCCCTGAGGATAGTGTGTCTCTCACTTTCTATGTCAGATTTGTCCAGCTTACTATTCTGAATGATGTCGGAGAGGATCTCCACAGCTGTAGAAACAACATTTATATAAGTCAACTTATCATGTATTCAACCTGTAACAGATCTCTTTTTAAACACGACACTTCAACTTTCTGATAGTGATCTTATTATGTTTTTATGGCAATAAAAGTTTCACAAAATTTATGATTGTAACTTTCTGATGCAGACAATTCTGTATGCTTAGATATGGTTTTCAGATGTTTTTGGAATATTTTATTACAATGATTGGTTATCTAAAACGAAAGGAAAACGTGGGGAATACCTACCTCAAAAATGATAAAAATAGACTGTCATATTCTATTTTTGGAACACAAAACGAAAGCTGGCCGATAGCGAGGTTATAATGAACAACAAACTTTCTGACATGACAAGGAAAATTAGTTTTCCACATTTAAAGATTATTTTCTAATTTACGATGGTTGACAAATGAAGTTTAAGCCATATTTGTTATAAAAACAATTTGTATTTAGCATAAGAATGATAAGTCAAAAGTCAAACGAGACTTCTCATTCGACAGGGCACTGCTAAGGGAGGTTCCTGACCTATTGCACATATGTACATCATGCAAGTATAAAGTTGGGACTTGCTCCTGTCTCTTGCATTGTAGCGATCCATTTATATTTACCTACTTTCCAAATCGCGCACGTTACTGACACTTGACGTGCACTGTTTTCTATCGGAATTCGTTTGTCTTCGCTTCACCTACCATTTTGTTTACATTGTGCATTGCATTGTGGGAGGTCACTAAAGTTCAACACTACTTCTATCATTACAAAATTCGACCGGGCCGGTTCAAAATACAGAAAGATGGCATTTCCATTATAATTATTTCATTTGACACATTTGCACAATAACTGATATGTATATTACTTAGTAAGGTATCTGACACGTCTTAAATATGTACTTTACTCAAATTTATATAGTTTATTTAGGTTCATGTCCCTTTAAAACATTCAGATAAATAATAATGATCAATAATCATATGTAGGGTCAATATGAATAGGAATTCAAGTAGTAAAACAAGTGAAATTGGATATAATTGTTCGCATTTTCGCATATCTTTTACAAAAAGATCTATATTAGAGGAAATACAATATACTTATTCCCTGCAAAATCTAAGTAAAATGTTCACATAAGTTACACATGAAGAAAAAATTAAGTTTGGACTAAAGTCAGTGCTTTTTGTCCTCCTAAGAGTGAACTTTTATATACCCATGACAGTAATCAACCTACATTTGCCGAGGTCTTTAGAGAAGGATTTAGCGTAGTAAACTGTCTGTTCTCTAGACGTATAGGCATTCAGGTGGGCTCCCATGTTCTCTACCTCAAGTTCAAGGTGATGGCGGGACCTTTTCTTTGTACCCTGTTAAACAAAACACTACATTGTATAAAGTAAAGAATTGTAACAATCATTATTATATATATCTAATTACATACCCGAGACAGGTCCTAAATAGTTTGATTACCTTTGCAATCTTCAATTCATAATGAAGATTCTTTAAAAGATTGACGTAGATTTAAGTGCAAGTTTTGTTTAAGTGATATGTTTAAAGCAAACACAACCTGTTACAAGGTACAAGGTATGTATTATTAGAGATTTGAGGCATCAATCATTAGGATTGAAATAGAGGTATAAATCAATGATAACATTTGATGAAGAAAATGCATTTTTGATTATCTTTGTAACAAAAGATTTTTACCATCTCTGTTTACAAACTTTTGAAACAAAAGCTACCTTGAATGACATATGTTCCAGAAAATGAGCCACCCCATTGTTCTTCTCGCCTTCACATCGGCTACCAGCATCAATCCAAACTCCAACCTATTGAGTGATTAACAGATTAAATAATGATTTATGTAGATTTATGCAGTATCAATAGAAATTATATATGTACAAATGTAACTGCTAGCAAAATAATTGTGAACATTAAAGCAGTAATTTAAATTTTTGGAATGTTTGTATGTCATTACTTCAACAAATAATTTACATGCTTCAAAGTCAATTAAATTTCAGTAAATTATTGAAATAGTTTGTATCAAACTCATTTTAGAGCCAAGTACAATTTTAATACTAAATAGTTTATATAGTACAGTTAAAGATGCTCCACCGCTGACAAATGATATTTTTCACTATCAAAAACACGAGCAGACGATGTAGTATTTTTCTTCAGTTACAAAAGTAACTTACTTTACACCATTACCACCATTGAAAAGCTTGAACTTCTAATTTTACTTCAAGTTAAAGTTACAAAAAAACAATTAATTGCATCCCGAAAAAATTCCATGGCACTATATCCTATATGGAATTAAGTACTGATTGCGCATGTACTAAGGGCAAAATAAATTACTTTATATTATTTTTTGTGTTAATTAAACATATTTTTACACGATTATACACCAATTATTGTTCAAGTGATTAATATCATTCATGCTCTGTCGGCGGTGGAGCATCTTTAAGTAATAATACTATACTATTATCTAAAGTAACTTACAGTACAAGTAGGACTGCCTGAATCTTCGGTGGCTACTGTTAAACCATTGTCAAGTTTCGTAACTTTTGTTTCAGGGATGTTCAACAAAGCCTGTTGGTAAGGAGTGAAGCTGGCTCTTGCAACTTGCCATTTCACAGGGTTCTGAAAATGGAAACAAATCCATATGAAATCTTATTCAAAGTTCTTCTGACTTTATAACAATTTTATGGAAATATAGAATTACAGCTCCGGAAATAAACATTGTTTTTTGCTGCTTTTTTTTAATTTCTTTTTCGTGTGCAATATACTAAAATACTATAAATAGCTAAATACTTTCATTCTTATTCACAGAATTCAGTATGTGACACTTTCTGCTGAAGTTCAGCAACTCCTATGTATACTCTCAGACAACTTCGCTAGCCAAGGGTATTAGTCCGATTCTCTTTCTATTACCCTTGGCATATCTCACTTCAGAATAGGTGTTTTTGCTTTCAAATTGTGATTGGATGCGGCTAGGTTCAGGCGACCAATGAAAACGCAGCTTTGATTTGTCAACAAAACTGAACTGAAGCGGTAGTATATATAGTGACCTACATTTGTATAATGAGGCATCAGGCATGTCTGTCAACATCAACTCTTAGCGAAGTTATATTATTATCTATTTAATCAATTAGATGTTTTATACCAGCTAAATTAACGTCTAGGGGACGTTGCTCTCCAAACAGATTGGAAAGTACGTGCATGGTTTATGTTTCACAAATTAAACAATTAAAAGATATACTACGATCTCGTTACAAAATTGGACACTGCAGAACTTCTGCATGAAACGCAAAAATTGGTGTCCGAACTCACTAATAAACAAATGACTCGCACACATGTTCATCTTTGGTATTTTGAATCTGTCGCAAACAACACGCGTGTTTCATAGGGCGCTGCCATTTTTTTCAACCATACAACAATGATACGAACTTTTTAATTGGTTGCTTATTACGTAAATGGAAGGGGCGCAACTGCGGTGATCCAGCAGGTGGCGCAGTGCGGGACCACCCGTTCTGAAGTCAGATAAGCCAAGGGTAATAGTAAGAGAATCGGACTAATACCATTGGCTAGCGAAGTTGACTCTCAGAGCAAATATGATTAAAATCGTATCTTGATTCTCACGTCGGTCCGGTAAACCTCCTCTCTGATGCAACAGAGAGGAGGTTTACTGGAACGACGTGAGAATCAAGACTGCTCTCAGAGCAGGTATGCACAGCAAGGGTTGGTAAAGACGTGAAAGAGCGATGACATGACATGGGTGACCTTCACACCGGCCTCAGTAACAAGCTGAAATCTCGACCATTACGGTAGAATTTACAATATCAAACTATGAAACTGATTAGCAATATGTTTCTTAATCAAGTAGAATAGAAAATTTCCTTATGTAACCACCTGTTTTGAAATGGCGAGGACTTTCGATGCCGGATTGGCGATTCGGAAGAGTCTGGCGGCCATGTTTCTTTCTCTCCTCAACACGCATGCTCGAACTCAACATACTTCCGATTCTAATACGGTGTCATATTTTAATGACCCTGGTATATAATACCCGCCGGAAGAAAAATGCCCACACTGTATAGGCCAATTTACAAATAGATATTTAGATAGGCAAAGAAATAAATGGCTTGTTCAACTAACTTCTAGGACGAAACACACATATTTGAAACTATCTTTTATAATCCTCGAGCTCCCAGACTGAAATGTTCGGGTTACAGTGACCTAGCAATACAGTATACAAGATACTGACCTTGGTGACCTGTAACAATATCAACTAAATCTTGTGGAACCAACTTATGCTATCAACCTCTAAAAACTTAATTCCTCTAAGGAGCCAAAAGTCCCAGTGACTTGATATGAATGAATTACATATTGACCTTCATTCAAGGTCACATGCATCAAATTTGCTTGAAATTTCAGAAAATAACAAAGGTTGACAAATTTGCTGCTCCACCGGTGACATTTAAGCATAAATGATATTCATCATTTGAACAATAATTGGTGTTCAATCGTGTATATATATGCCTAATTAACACAAAAAATATTATGTAATAATCTATTTCGACTTTGGTACATGTGCAATCAGTACTACATTCCATATTAAGGATATAGTGCCACGGAATTTTTTCGGGATGCAATTTATTATTTTTCATATTTTAAACTTTAAAGTAAAATTAAAAGCTCAAACTTTTCAATGGTGGTAATGGTGTAAAGTAAGTAACTTTTGTGACTGAAGAAAAATACTAAATCGTCAGCTCCTGTTTTTGATAGTGAAACAAGAGGCCCAGAGGGCATGTATCGCTCACCTAGTTTGTAATGCCTAGGAATGTTCTGAATACAAGTTCATTGTTTCTTTTCTGAATTCCCCTATTGGGCCCCACTCTTTCTGCTCCAGGGGGTCAAAGCCAAAATTTATACAAATTCTGTTAACCCCAAGGATGTTTCTGGGCCAAATTTGGTTAAAATCAAAGCAGAACTATATGACTATTAGCGATTTATAGGATTTACCTCTATTTCCCCTATTGGGCCCCACCCCTCCTGCCCCCGGGGGGTCAGAGCCAAAATTTATACAATTTTTTGTTCCCCTTCCCCCAAGGATGTTTCTGGCCAAATTTGGTTACAATCCATGCAGAACTTTAGGACAAGTAGTAATTTATAAGATTACCTCTATTTCCCCTATTGGGCCCCGCCCCTCCTACCCACGGGGGGTCAGAGCCAAAAGTCATACAAGTTCCGTTCCCCTTCCACCAAGGATGTTTGTGGCCAAATTTGGTTACTATCCATGCAGAACTCTAGGATAAGTAGCGATTTATAGGATTTACCTCATTTCCCCTATTGGGCTACACCCCTTTTGCCCCCATGGGGTCAGAGCCAAAATTTATACAAGTTCTGTTCCCATTCCCCCAAGGATGTTTTTGGCCAAATTTGGTTACAATCCATGCATAACTCTAGGACAAGTAGCGATTTATAGGATTTACCTCTATTTCCCCTATTGGGCCCCGCCTCTCCTGCCCCCAGGGGGTCAGAGCCAAAATTTATACAAGTTCTGTTCCCCGTCCCCCAAGGATGTTTGTGGCCAAATTTGGTTACAATCCATGCAGAACACTAGGACAAGTAGCGTTTTATAGGATTTACCTTTATTTTCCCTATTAGGCCCACTCCTCCTGCCCCCGGCGGGTCAGAGCCAAAATTTATATAAGTTCTGTTCCCCTTCCCCCAAGGATGTTTGTGGCCAAATTTGGTTACAATCCATGCAGAACTCTATGACTAGTAGCAATTTAAAGGAAATGTTGACGGACGGACGACGGACGACGGACGCCGCGCCATGACATAAGCTCACCGGCCCTTCGGGCCAGGTGAGCTAAAAATACAATTTGTCAGCAGTGGAGCATCTTTAAACAAAGATTAAGCCAAGCTTTTCTAAGCACACATTGTACTCTATACATTAGTAAATGAAGGAACTATTAATACATCTAAACAAGGGACACTAAAAAACACTTTCATGTCTTTTGAGCGAATTGTGAGCGAATGTAAGCTCAGAGACTTGATATTCATATAGTGTCTGTGTCATATATGCTGGGATGAAAGGCCACCCAAGTTTGTTCAAACAAGAGGCCCAGAGGGCCTGTATCGCTCACCTGTTGTTTTTTTTTAGTAATTATCACAAAGACTCTGACAATTAGAACAAGAGGCCCAGAGGGCCTGTATCGCTCACCTGGTTTGTAATGCCAAATAATGTTCTGAATACAGGTTCATTGAAGGAATTTTAATATTAACCTCTATTTCCCCTATTGGGCCCCGCCCCTCCTGCCCCCAGGGGGTCAGAGCCAAAATTTATACAAGTTCTGTTCCCCTTCCCCCAAGGATGTTTATGGCCAAATTTGGTCAAAATCCAAGCAAAACTCTAGGACAAGTAGCGATTTATAGGATTTACCTCTATTTCCCCTATTGGGCCCCACCCGTTCTGCCCCAGGGGGCCAGAGCCAAAATTTAGACAAGTTCTGTTCCCCTTCCCCCAAGGATGTTTCTGGCCAAATTTGGTTACATTCCATGCAGAACTCTATGACTAGAAGCGATTTATAGGATTTACCTCTATTTCCCCTATTGGGCCCCACCCCTCTTGCCCCCGGGGGATCAGAGCCAAAATGTATACAAGTTCTGTTCTCCTACCCCCAAGGATGTTTATGGCCAAATTTGGTTACAATCCATGTAGAACTCTAGGACAAGTACCGATTTATAGGATTTACCTATAATTCCCCTATAGGGCCCCGCCCCTCCTGCCCCCCGGGACCAGAGCCAAAATTTATACAAACTCAGTTCTTATTCTCCCAGGTATATTTCTGGCCAAATTTGGTTACATTCCATGCAGAACTCTATGACTAGTAGCGTTTTAAAGGATTTACCTCTATTTCCCCTATTGGGCCCCACCCCTCCTGCCCCCGGGGGGTCAGAGCCAAAATTTATACATACAAGTTCTGTTCCCCTTCCTCCAAGGATGTTTGTAGCCAAATTTGGTTACAATTCATGTTGAACTCTATGACAAGTAGCGATTTAAAGGATTTACCTCTATTTCCCCTATTGGGCCCCACCCCTCCTGCCCCCGGGGGGTCAGAGCCAAAATTTATACATACAAGTTCTGTTCCCCTTCCTCCAAGGATGTTTGTAGCCAAATTTGGTTACAATTCATGTTGAACTCTATGACAAGTAGCGATTTAAAGGATTTACCTCTATTTCCCCTATTGGGCCCCGCCCCTCCTGCCCCTGGGGGATCAGAGCCAAAATTTATACAAGTTCTGTTCCCCCTCCCCCAAGGATGTTTGTGGCCAAATTTGGTTACAATCCATGCAGAACTCTAGGACAAGTAGCGATTTATAGAATTTACCTCTATTTCCCCTATTGGGCCCCGCCCCTCCTGCCCCTGGGGGACCAGAGCCAAAATTTATACAAGTTCTGTTCCCCTTCCCCCAAGGATGTTTGTGGCCAAATTTGGTTACAATCCATTCAGAACTCTATGACTAGTAGCGATTTAAAGGATTTACCTCTATTTCCCCTATTGGGCCCCGCCCCTCCTGCCCCTGGGGGATCAGAGCCAAAATTTATACACGTTCTGTTCCCCCTCCCCCAAGGATGTTTGTGGCCAAATTTGGTTACAATCCATGCAGAACTCTAGGACAAGTAGCGATTTATAGAATTTACCTCTATTTCCCCTATTGGGCCCCGCCCCTCCTGCCCCTGGGGGACCAGAGCCAAAATTTATACAAGTTCTGTTCCCCCTCCCCCAAGGATGCTTGTGGCCAAATTTGGTTACAATCCATGCAGAACTCTATGACTAGTAGCGATTTAAAGGAAATGTTGACGGACAGACGGACGGACGGACGACGGACGGACGACGGACGGACGACGGACGACGGACGCCGCGCCATGACATAAGCTCACCGGCCCTTCGGGCCAGGTGAGCTAAAAATTATCAAAATTGACTCCCAAGGTTTAATTTTGAATCACAACCATACAATGATGCTATTGATTCCATACAAATATGCTACGAACACATAGGTTCGGAGACAAAAGTAATTTATATGAAAATTGTAGCATAACTGACCTTTTTGACCCCGCGTCTATTGCCGTCTAAGGCCATGGGGGTCAGCCCTATCATTTGTACAATTTCAAATCCCAACCCTATAAGGATACTACCATTGCATTATGAGTGCTCTTGCATGCTTAGTTGCAGAGAAGTCGTTTATATGGAAATAGCTAAATTGACCCCTTTTGACCCCACCCCTCAGTCCCCCAGGGGGTCAGCCCTATCATTTGTACAATTTTGAATCCCCATCCTAAACGATGCTACCATTGCATTATGAGTGCTATCTCATGCTTGGTTTCAGAGTAGAAGTCATTTATATGAAATAGCCAAATTGACCCCTTTTGACCCTGCCCCTCAGGCCCCCCGGGGGTCAGCCCTATCATTTGTACAATTTTGAATCCCCACCCTATAAGGATGCTACCATTGCATTATGGGTGCTATCCCATGCTTGGTTTCAGTGAAGATGTCGTTTATATGGAAATAGCCAAATTGACCCCTTTTGGTCCCGTCCCTCAGGTCCCTGGGGGGTCAGCCCCATCATTTGTACAATTTTCAGTTAGTAGCCTATAAGGATGCTACCAGTCAAATTTTGTTGAAATCCAACCAGCGGTTATGGAAAAGAAGTCAATTGTTGACGGACGCCGGACAACGGGCACCGGACTCCGGACGCTGCGGTATGACCTCAGACCTTGTCATAATTCAAGGTCATAGAGTTCTAATAAACTTAAATGTTTGAACAATTCTCCTCAATATCTAATATGGCAGGATCACCAAGGGTCAAGGGTCACCTAATTTTACCAAGGGTCACCAAGTTTCACCAAAGGTCAACAAGTTTGTTCAAGCCCTTGACTTTGACCCTGGGAACATATGTTCTTAAACCTATAGAGCAATTTCTTTTTTAAAAGAATGTTTTAAGGTCATGTCTTCTACAAAAACATTTACATGAAACTGATAACATATTTTTTATAACAAGAATTTACCAAATTTGTACTATGTCCTATAGCTTATTCCATTCTTATACACATTTTGTTAATGATAAAAGCGGAGTGCAAAAAATAAGTAAATCCAACAAAAAAAATTGAATTCAAGTAAACAAAATACAAATTTATTTGTTTTAACAGTAATGGCACTTAAAACATTTTTTGTAGTTATTTTAATGTAAACAGTATCTATAAAAGTAAATATTCAATTGTTCATAGTGTAAAATATTTAAATTCATAATACATGTATATCAGACTTATAAACATTGATTCTGAACATCACAATCACAACTATCTCTATCACAGGTAACATACTATAATAAATCATAAATTTTGCTTGATTTAAATACACTGTCATAATAACAGAGGATGAATCATGACATCAGGGGTGTTTTTATGGTAACACCAGAAATGTCAAGGTAACAGAGCTTTCATGGTAACAACAGAAATGTCAAGGTAACAGAGAAGCTTTCATGGTAACACCAGAAATGTCAAGGTAACAGAGAAGCTTTCATGGTAACAACAGAAATGTCAAGGTAACAGAGAAGCTTTCATGGTAACAACAGAAATGTCAAGGTAACAGAGAAGCTTCCATAGTAACACCAGAAATGTCAAGGTAACAGAGAAGCTTTCATGGTAATACCAGAAATATCAAGGTAACAGAGAAGCTTTCATGGTAACAACAGAAAGGTCAAGGTAACAGAGAAGCTTTCATGGTAACACCAGAAATGTCAAGGTAACAGAGAAGCTTTCATGGTAACAACAGAAATGTCAAGGTAACAGAGAAGCTTTCATGGTAACACCAGAAATGTCAAGGTAACAGAGAAGCTTTCATGGTAACACCAGAAATGTCAAGGTAACAGAGAAGCTTTCATGGTAACAACAGAAATGTCAAGGTAACAGAGAAGCTTTCATGGTAACAACAGAAATGTCAAGGTAACAGAGAAGCTTTCATGGTAACAACAGAAATGTCAAGGTAACAGAGAAGCTTCCATAGTAACACCAGAAATGTCAAGGTAACAGAGAAGCTTTCATGGTAACACCAGAAATGTCAAGGTAACAGAGAAGCTTTCATGGTAACACCAGAAATGTCAATGTAACAGAGAAGCTTTCATGGTAATACCAGAAATATCAAGGTAACAGAGAAGCTTTCATGGTAACACCAGAAATGTCAAGGTAACAGAGAAGCTTTCATGGTAACAATAGAAATATCATTACAACAGACCATTGTTCCAGGTACACCTGTGGATATGAAGGTGATCACTCGGGGTTCCCAACCATGCACATTTAGAAAAGGAGAAGGTACGTTAAAACTCGAATATGGCCCCAAAATTAATTCTCCAGTAAAGAACAACATATTTTGCAATATAACTGTTAAATACATTTGCTTACTCATTAAATCCCGAAAATATCCCGCATGTGCCAATTATGTTCACTATGACGTCATCAACATGCAGGTTCCCGCCATTTTTCACAAAAATCCTTGCAAAATCATACTTTTTGAGTGGTTTTCTCTAAAAATGAATATGGCCGCCTTTGTGGAGCAGAAAGAGATTTTCACACGTTGTGTATCGTGTATTTACGCATATCCATGCAAAATATAAAGTTGCTCCAAGGTAGCGGCCAAATCCATTTCAAGATGAATGGCTAATATGAGAGTATTTATTGATGTGAAATTGATGTGGATCAGACTTCATATTTTTCGGCCTAAAAATTAAGGCCAAATACTGGTTCTATCATATCTACTCCTTTACTACATCACTTTATAAGGTCCAATAATTTTGTTAATTGACAATTTCAGTCCTCCTTTCTTTATAATGATCTACCACTTTTTATACTAAATTCACAACTTTGTCAAAAATATGAAGATTGTCAGTATATTTTGATATGTACTGTAATAATGTTGTGACAGGAGTTTCATCATTTTATAGCTGTTATCATGTTAATATGATGTGATTTATAATGTGATAGTGTCATTGTTTGTCAGGACCTGTTAGTGGTAAAATGTCTGGTTTCTCCATGTGTCATGGTGATAAATTCATCAGCTGGAACATTCTTCTTTGCCAATTCTTTTGTCAGCTTCTCTCTAGGCTCAAGGTAAAACTGAAACAAGAGAAGAAACGTTTATAAGTTCAATGTAATAGTGTTAAAGTGTAATGATATTTGTTGGAGAGGTAAACAGTTTTGGTGAAGGAAAGCCAGAGTACCCAGAGAAAAACCACCGACCAGCAACTGTCCCATATGGAATTTGAACTCACGCCCCTTAGTTAGAGGGCTTATGGTAATATGTTGAGACATCTTAACCACTCAGCCAGCCAGCCCCTATTTTTTTCTCCTTACCTCAGTTGTTAGTCTAAAGGTTCCCCAGTGTATTCCTATAGAGTTTTCAGATCGTATCATTTTGTGTAAGAGAACAGCTTCCTCTGGATTGATGTGGCTCATTTTCATAAACCATCTGTAAGTATAGAAAAGCATTACTATACATGTTGTTACAGAATGAAGACTTTTAATCTATCAAGACAAGTACCGGTATCTTGATATAACCACTGTTGATACATAATGTTCACAATTAGTCTATCAAAAGTTTAAGTATGTATAATATCATATTTTTAGATCTGATACAATTATAATATTGATACATAAATAAACAGAATATTAGACAATGGCATGGCAACTTCACATTAAGCACTAGCACGCTCTATGTAAATTTGCCAATGTCCATTTGGCATTTATTTCAGTATTGATGTCACTATTTCTTAATTTCTTCATAGTATAAAACAAATTTTGTTTAAAAATTGTGTGATCCATGCTGATGCTGATCAATTCATTTTTTGGAGCATCCCTTTCTGTCAGGGTACAGTAATCGGTTTGTTAGTCTGCTAAACCTGCCTACATTATTAGGCTTTTTTAATTTAATTTTTTTTGACTAATAATATAGGCAGGTTTAGCGGACTATTGGTTTGTATGCCCCTATATGGATGTCTGCCACTTTCCTTGATTTGTAGGCCCCTATAGGGATGTCTGCCACTTTCCTTGATTTGTAGGCCCCTATAGGGATGTCTGCCACTTTTCTTGATTTGTAGGCCCCTATAGGGATGTCTGCCACTTACCTTGGTTTGTAGGCCCCTATAGGGATGGCTGCCTCTTACCTTGGTTTGTAGGCCCCTATAGGTATGTCTGCCACTTACCTTGGTTTGTAGGCCCCTATAGGGATGGCTGCCTCTTACCTTGGTTTGTAGGCCCCTATAGGGATGGCTGCCACTTACCTTGGTTTGTATGCCCCTATAGGGATGTCTGCCACTTACCTTGGTATGTAGACCCCTATAGGAATGTCTGCCACTTTCCTTGATTTGTAGGCCCCTATAGGGATGTCTGCCACTTACTTACTTTGGTTTGTAGGCCCCTATAGGGATGGCTGCCTCTTACCTTGGTTTGTAGGCCCCTATAGGCATGTCTGCCACTACTTTGGTTTGTAGGCCCCTATAGGGATAGCTGCCACTTACCTTGGTTTGTAGGCCCCTATAGGGATGTCTGCCACTTACCTTGATTTGTAGGCCCCTATAGGGATGGCTGCCACTTACCTTGGTTTGTAGGCCCCTATAGGGATGGCTACCACTTACCTTGGCTTGAAGGCCCCTATATGGGTGGCTACCACTTACCTTGGTTTGTAGGCCCCTATAGGGATGTCTGGCACTTACCTTGGTTTGTAGGCCCCTTAAGGGATGTCTGCCACTTACCTTGGTTTGTAGATCACTATAGGGATGGCTGCAACTTACCTTGTTTTGTAGGCCCCTATAGGGATGTCTGCCACTTTCCTTGGTTTTTAGGTCCCTATAGGGATGGCTGCCACTTTCCTTGGTTTGTAGGCCCCTATATGGGTGGTTACCACTTACCTTGGTTTGTAGGCCCCTACAGGGATGGCTTGCACTTACCTTGATTTGTAGGCCCCTATAGGCATGGCTGGCACTTACCTTAGTTTGTAGGCCCCTATAGGGATGTCTGCCGCTTACCGTGGTTTGTAGGCCCCTATAGGGATGTCTGCCACTTACCTTGGTTTGTAGGCCCCTGTAGGGATGTCTGCCACTTGCCTTGGTTTGTAGGCCACTATAGTAATGGTTGCCTCTTACCTAGATTTGTAGGCCACTATAGGGATGGCTGCCACTTTCCTTGGTTTGTAGGCCCCTATATGGGTGGTTGCCACTTACGTTGGTTTGTAGGCCCCTATAGGGATGGCTGCCTCTTACCTTGGTTCATAGGCCCTTATAGGAATGGCTGCCTCTTACCTTGGTTTGTAGGCCCCTATAGGGATGTCTGCCACTTACCTTGGTTTGTAGGCCCCTATAGGGATGTCTGCCTCTTTCCTTGGTTTGTAGGCCCCTATAGGTATGGCTTCCACTTACCTTGGTTTGTAGGCCCCTATAGGGATAGCTGCCACTTACCTTGGTTCATAGGCCCCTATAAGGATAGCTGCCACTTACCTTGGTTTGTAGGCCCCTATAGGGATGTCTGGCACTTACCTTAGTTTGTAGGCCCCTATAGGGATGTCTGCCACTTACCTTGGTTTGTAGGCCCCTATAGGAATGTCTGCCACTTACCTTGGTTTGTAGGCCCCTATAGGGATGTCTGCCACTTGCCTTGGTTTGTAGGCCACTATAGTAATGGTTGCCTCTTACCTACGTTTGTAGGCCACCACAGGAATGGCTGCCACTTACGTAGGGATGGCTGCCACTTTCCTTGGTTTGTAGGCCCCTATATGGGTGGTTGCCAGTTACATTTGGTTTGAAGGCCCCTATAGGGATGGCTGCCTCTCACCTTGGTTCATAGGCCCTTATAGGGATGGCTGCCTCTTACCTTGGTTTGTAGGCCCCTATAGGGATGTCTGCCACTTACCTTGGTTTGTAGGTCCCTATAGGGATGTCTGCCTCTTTCCTTGGTTTGTAGGCCCCTATAGGGATGTCTGCCTCTTTCCTTGGTTTGTAGGCCCCTATAGGGATGTCTGCCTCTTTCCTTGGTTTGTAGGCCCCTATAGGGATGTCTGCCTCTTTCCTTGGTTTGTAGGCCCCTATAGGTATGGCTTCCACTTACCTTGGTTTGTAGGCCCCTATAGGGATAGCTGCCACTTACCTTGGTTTGTAGGCCCCTATAGGGATAGCTGCCACTTACCTTGGTTCGTAGGCCCCTATAGGGATAGCTGCCACTTACCTTGGTTTGTAGGCCCCTATAGGGATAGCTGCCACTTACCTTGGTTCGTAGGCCCCTATAGGGATGTCTGCCACTTACCTTGGTTCGTAGGCCCCTATAGGGATGTCTGCCACTTACCTTGGTTTGTAGGCCCCAATAGGGATGTCTGGCTCTTTCCTTGGTTTGTAGGCCCCTATAGGTATTGCTTCCACTTACCTTGGTTTGTAGGCCCCTATAGGGATAGCTGCCACTTACCTTGGTTCGTAGGCCCCTATAGGGATGGCTGCCAGGGTAAAAGGACCACAGATATCACTAACTTGTGAGAAGACATCACAATATGCAGTATCTCCAACAAAATAAAAACTGGTGTCTCTGTTCTTCACAACCCATCCTCCCCACAATACCTGTAGATAATGATATCATATACATTATATCAATACAACGTCTCAGTAAGACTAAGTAACTGTTTGGATATAGTTTTTTCAATGTTAATTGCACATATAGTAGCAGATATATCTGTTATTATATATATATATATTGTAGCATGTACAAATTATAGCACTTTCAATGTTATTAGTATCAATATAATTATGTTCTACCATAAAAAACTTTGTGTACTTTTTCTGTGTTTAAATAAACTTTAAAGTGTTTTACCTAAACTTCCTGGACATTGGTTTTTTTTGCAAATTTTTTGATGCACAAAATATACTGAGAGTAGATATTTTTTCAGTCCCAAAAAGTACCTATCCAAAACACTTGTGTACAGTTTACTACTATTATGACCACTTTACAGAAGTTTTTATAATAGCTGTAATTTATGTCTTTAAACTGTAATAAATGTAAAATGGAAAACCTGTCTTAGCAGACACCTCTATCACCTGCTTTAAAATTTTTAAGGTTCCAAAATACCTTCAACACTATTTTACATATGCATAGAGATCACTTGACTACATAAAGACTTATTCTTTGTCCCTTTTGTGGTATTTATGAACTTAAGTTTGACTGTATATATATTTCTACCACAATAGTCAGTGTTATTCAACTCTCAGGGTATCAAATAAACGATGCAGCTGTTGATTAACAATTTGTTTATACCACACGTGGTATAAACTCTGTACGCATTCTAATTGGCTGACACGGTGAACTTCGATCGAACTACGTCTTTCTGAGTGTCGTGTCATCCTTTGTCAACGTCATCAATAATCGAGTGACGTCATGCTATGCTGTGTTCGCCGCTTGACGCCAAAACTGCTGTTGGATAGCGTACTTATCCTCGTCGTATTTCTATATCGGCTAAAAGCGGATATAATTGTGGTAGAAACAGGTCACACGACTCGTGGTTGTTGGATATGGAATTTATTCCACACTCGTAAGTTATTTTTTAAAAGTTACAAAAGACACTCGCTAAAGCACATGTCTTTTGTTACTTTTAAAAAATAACTCACTCCTGTGGAATAAATTACATATCCAACAGCCACTCGTTGTGTAACCTCTATATCTATTTAGGAATTTCAGAAAATTAAAAATATTTTACTTACTTTATTAGTGTCCATAATGCCTCTCCTACACCAGTGTTGTGACGGAACAAACGTATAGCGAGTGTCATCTCCAAGGGGAGATAATTCATCTTCCCACCAGGTAAACTCCTTTACATTCCTACACCCACTCTGTAGAAACCACTTTCTAAGTCCTAATGGAACAAACCATCGTAGACTCTCCCCAAATCTACGATTTAATCGCATAACTGACCAATGGTCAAGGTGATCATAATGGTTGTGACTGATTAAAACAGAATCTATTTTAGGAAGATCTTCTATTGTCATGGCAACAGGACGATATCTCTTAAAGCTCTTCGGAGAGAAACTTGGAAATGGAAAGGTTGTGTCACCAAATACAGGGTCCGTTAATATGTTAATGCCATTCATCTGAACAAGAAGAGAGGCATGTCCAAGCCAGGTTGCCTGGATACCAGAGGGCGGAGGTTGAGCCAAAGTTTCTGGGTCAGGTGCTAATACTGGCAAGGTGTGATCTAATTCCTGAGGAAAATTAATAAAAGCAGAAAAATCATTACATGTACGTACTACTAATACAACCTTTTTTTACAAATATATGTACATGTATGCTTAAAACACTTACAAATATCAATTATATATAAACTTCAAAAGTTTGCTTTGAACATCAAAATTTAATTTTTAAGTGTCCTTATAGGATTTTAAGGCATAATTTTTTTATAGATCCATACTTATTCATTTCTGTACTGCATATTTTGCATATGTTTAGGAGTATTTCATATTGAAATTATTTTAATTATTGAATTACTTTCCTCAAATATTTTTAACATTAAAATTTGTTTCATTCAAGGATTCTTCATCAATAACTATGCATGGAATTGAATAAAAAAAAATGCTTATTTATATATTAAATTGTATTTTAATATGCAACAAAATAAGCAAACTTATAATAGTTAATGCAGACTGTCCCTTCTATCTGGCGATCCAGCTCCTCACACATAATGCACTGTTCTTCAGAGGAAATCAGAAGGGACGGTCTACCTTAATATTCAAAGTACTACAACAACAACATCTACTAATGCTCCAATCTGACCTGTTGGCTGGGAATGTTACTGTGGTCCTTCTCCTTAATCACTTTCCCGAGGGTTTTAAATGACGGCATTTCCCACTTCCTCCAGGGACTAATGTATCTCCCATTCAGGTACACAGGTTGAGCACACTGGTTATTGGTTAATGAGTGTGATGAATGTTGATGGATTCTGAAGAGAAATTGCTAAAGAATCAATTTGGTAATCCTTTTTAATTCCTGCCTTGCAGATGCTTTTTTTTAACTTGTTTTTTTTTACATTTGTGTATAGTACCACATATTTAAGTTTAATTAATTTAGTCAATTCATATTGATTCAATTTATTCAATTCATATTGATTCAATTTATTCCATTCATATTGACTATTGTATTGTTAAAGATTATGTTAAACCATACCAATGCATTCACATATAAGTTATTAACCATATTCACAGAAATTTAAAAAAATTACCAGCATTTTGATTATTACAGATCTTTCAATGCAAAGGTTTTAATTTTACAATTTTTCATCATAAAAAAAACAACACAGAAATATATATGCATGAGATAAGCGTCTCTAATGCAACAGTAAGAATGTATGAGGTTAACTTTACGATGTTTATTCCTTGGTTTGTAGTAAAATATCGTAACTCGGGATATTTTGGTGCTGGGAAATTTCGGCCGTTTTGCATGCATCAAAATAGGGTGGTTAAATTTTGGCATGTTTAAATATTGCGTTTCCATATGCTTTGTGTCAAATTTTGGTGCATACTCATCATTATGATAGATGATCAAAGATTGACATGTTGACGATCAGAGTCATAGAATAACAATCTCACAATTTGGGTTAACGGGATCACCTTTGATACTGAGACAACCTTTTGAGATGTTCATCTTCAATAGAAGAAATTAATACTCACATACCCATATACATGTTTTCACACATTTTATCGAAAGAAAAACTCGAACAGGTGTAATAAATGATGAACAATGAATATCGTTACTTTCCGGCTGACTAAACATACAATATCAGTACCCTTGGCCTACTGGTTCGTGAGAAGAAGTCGTTTTTAAAAGATTTTAGCCTTTATGACCCCTGTGACCTTGAATGAAGGTCAAGGCATTCATTTGAACAAACTTGGTAGCCCTTCATCCCAGCATGCTACATGCCTAATATCAGTACCCTAGGCCTTCTGGTTCTTGATAAGAAGTCATTTAAAGATTTTAGCCTATTTGAGCCCTGTGACCTTAAATGAAGGTCAAGGTCATTCATTTGAACAAACTTGGTAGCCCTTCATCCCAGCATGCTACAGGCCCAAAATCAGTACTCTGGGCCTTTTGGTTCCTGAAAAGAAGTTGTTTAAAGATTTTAGCTCTTTTGACCCCTGTGACCTTAAATGAAGGTCAATGTCAATCATTTGGACAAACTTGGTAGCCCTTCATCCCAGTATGCTACAGGCAAAATATCAGTACCCTGGGCCTTTTGGTTATTGAGGAGAAGTCGTTTAAATGAAAAGTTTACACACGGCGTACGGCGTATGGTGGACGGCGCACGAAGACAGACGGTACATGATGACAAAAGGTCATCCTGACCCTTTGAGTCAGATGACCTAAAACCTTATAAATACAGTATAGCTATTAGTCTTTTTTTAAAAAGTCTTATAATAGAGGCAGGTTTGGTGGACTAAATCGAGCCCCTGTGATCGGTATGCATGCTGTTGTCGGGCCAGTTATGAATAGGAACTAAAAAAATGGAGTCTTTAACCATATTATTTAACTACGTTAATTTGACAAGCAGCGAAATATTTGCTGACCATTGATCATATTTAGTATTGCGTAAGTAATTTAGGCCTAATAATTAAGGTCCATGTGGGGTAACGTTACATTGTATACAAACAGTATGTATTATAGGTTGACATTCAACGAAGACAAACAGTAGAAACTGAAGCCGGTATTTATTGATATCATCTTTCACGGTCTTTATATGTGATCTTATCTTACTCACCTGGCAATATTTCTCAATGATCGATGGAAACATGTTCGAAAAGCTGACGTAATGTTCATGGTGCAGTAGGCCTATGGATCCAGATAATCAATCGTAACACCTCGGAAAAGATCATAGGAAATCCAAATGCCGGTATTTAGAGATACGATAAAATCCGAAACCTTCTGAAAAGACAGCTTACTTTCGTTTTGATGAGGTTAATAATTAGAATTGTCGGAGCAGACGGCATTCTTTAACTGAGAAGTGAGTATACATCATTTTTGTACAGTTTTAAAGATGACAAGTATTTAATTAAGTTGTGAGAGTATTTGATTAAGATTAAATTTTTTTGATTAAGATATATGAAGACTGTTACACCGTATTGGATTCACGATATATACATAACTTGCCATACATACTGTAAAGTACATTAAACAGGTTGGGCGCTACTGCGATGACGTAGCTCTGAACGACGGACGGAAGATTTCTGACAGATGCGGAGTGGAGGCAGGGTATGATTATTCGTTCTAGTTGGGCGCACGTTACGAAATAAATGGACTCTTGAAGGCTATTCATTAAGAGCGATCAGGATTTTAAGACAGGAATCACATATAATTATGAATTTCATAGTAAGTTTATACCCCATCCATTATAATTATAATATAATGTATTCTGGGGTGGATAACGAGCTCAATCCTTGGAGTTTTACCACAGGCGTCTGCATCTTGTTTTTGAAAAATACTATGTCCTACCCCTACTATATGAACATAGTAGGGGAAGGTTATTATATTTTTATCAAACCAGAAGCAGACGCCTGTGGTTTTACTCTAGAATAGGAAGATGAAGACAAGATGTAACCCTTGTGTCATTAGTGTGTGTTAATTAAGTTATAGTACAGGGTCCTACAGTCACCAGAGTCAGGTATAAAATCTCAGCTGGAAATGGTTAGGATAATAGAGATTACAATTCAATGACAGTTCTCAATCATCTGATCTGACAAGTACTTCATCATGTTTGTATATACCATATTCGACCCAATAAGCGCCAAGGGCATTTAAAAAATTGAAAAAGTGCTAATAAGACAAAATTCACAGTTTTTAGTCTTTATTTATGCCTGGGCAATTGAAATGAAGGCCTCAAAAAATGGGGAGGGGCGCTTATAGGGACATGGGCGCTTATTGGGTTAAATACGGTAAATACATTTGCCATTTCGGTTGTTATCGATATACGAGGCAGATCAAGAGGAAGCAGATGGCCTCTCAACAATCATGCTGCAGGCCAGCACTTCAAGACAATTTAGGGGGATGGGGGGAGAGAAGCAGGAGAGGGGGGCAAAACCCCCAGTCCTTTTCATAAGAGGCAAAGGGAAGGTCTCCCCAGGGCCAGAACATTTTGATATTCTAGATGCTTCTACATGGCAATTGATCACTTTACATAATTAAAATCACCTATTTCTTAGCTGAAAATATTTTAAAATTAGCCATAAATTCAAAATATGCCAATAACAATAGTTTAAAATCAATAATTGTCCAGTGAGTTCTGCAGGAATTTTTCAATCTAAACATACATGTATATAATAGCCTAGGCCTACAACGCATACAAAACAAGAACTTTACAGAGCTTAGAAACTGTGTTATTACGAATGATTATAAGACGTCATACATGTTTGTCTCCATTTAACCAATTTTCATGGCTACTCTTTCAAACCTGATTACTGAAGAAAATGTTTTGTCTTATTATGGCACATATAACCTGAAATGAAACAATTTTTGGTTTCAGAGGGAATGTTATTATGGCAACCTCTGATACAACAGATTCAGGTTACTCAGAAGAAAAAAGGACCAAACCATTACTTGTCAACGGGAGATATAAAAATCCCTGGGCAACATGGAAAGAACCATCTGCCAACTTCTTTTTTACAATGATGAAGGAGAAAGATTACAGTAAAATACCATCGAAGAAACAAGTAAGTTGTCTAGATTTAATGTTTGTTCTAAGATTAGTACGATCAAATTATGTACATGTATTAATATAATCATTCTTACAATTTAACTTTTGTATGTTTGTTTTCCATACAGGAACTAGATAAGCATTTACCTGTCCAAAAGCCTGATTTTGAACGATTAAAGACACCACCACAGTCTGGTGTACAAGCCACATGGATTGGTCACGCTAGCGTATTAGTCCAATTTGACGGTATCACATTGCTGACGGACCCGATCTTCAGTGACCGATGCTTTATGTTTCAATGGATAGGCCCAAAGCGTTATCGCCCTCCACCCTGTCAGGTGGACGAGCTACCAATCCTGGACGCGGTGGTCATCAGCCATAATCACTATGACCACCTTGACCATGGCTCTGTGGTCAGTCTGAACAAGAAGTTTGGGGAGACATTGTGGTGGTATGTTCCCATGGGAACAAGACAATGGATGCTTGATTGTGGGTGTAAAAACGTGGTGGAACTGTCATGGTGGGAGGAACATAAACACTCTCCTAACCCAGATATCACGTTTGTTTTAACGCCGGCACAGCACTGGTGTAAACGTACTGCTACAGACACCAACAAGGTAGGTTTAGGTCTAGTACATTACTAAGGACTCCTACATCATAACTTAGATAATTAAACCTGTGGTATACAACACCATGGATGATTCTACATTTTGGTCGGATTTGACAGGTTGATGGAAAAGTCAGTTTATTGTTGACTACAGTTGGTATATGGGAATATACTATGAGTGTCAGATTTGACAGGATGTCAGAAGAGTCAGGTTTCACTGTACAAGCTAATGTTGCATTCATAGTGCCATCCTCAATAATCAAGGGTTGCTGACCAATCACAGACCTACAGAGATTACAGAGACAGTGATGCCCAATTTCTAAGCAAAAACAATGACATTGTTAAAATGACTTCAATAAATTAACATTTCTTTTTCTTGTATTGATTAAGTTCAGGTTAAATCACATGTCTGATGACTACTGTCATTCATAAACTTCAGTCATTGTGAACTGTTGTTATTAAGTGGTTCAAAGGTTAGACTTTGAAAGATATTAAAGGGTTGGGTCAATGCCGTGACTATTAAAGCAGCTATGCAGTATTTTGGACTTTAAAAAGTAGTGGTCACATGATTTAACATGTACATGTATTATTTTGTCATTTTTCAGGCTTTATGGGGAAGCTGGGTCGTCAAAGGGCCTCAACGAAAATTCTTCTTTGCCGGTGATACTGGTTACTGTGAAGGTTTTAAACAAATAGGGAATGAGTACGGCCCCTTTGATATGGCTGCCATACCTGTCGGGGCATATGCACCTAGGTAAGTAATTAATACAATAATTAATCAATAATGATATATATAGAGGCTTACAACTAGGCATCATCAGATGCTGACTGTACTTAGTTTAGGATTTTAGTTCATTCATTATGAACTCTAGTTATCAAAATTGATATATACAATGAAGCTCCCTTAGCGACCTGACCTATTTATCAAGACCACTTTCTTACAGTTTTAAATAACCAATTATAACACAATCTGATCTGTATATAAAGACCACTTAGCTTGGTGTCAATCCATTTTTACATTTCTTATAGGATTGCGATGAAGACCCAGCATGTCGATCCAGCAGAGGCAATACTGATACATCAGGATATCAAGTCACAGAATTCCTTAGGGATCCACTGGGGAACTTTCAAACTTACCTATGAGGTAACTGTAACAAAACTCATCAACCTTCAAAGTCACTGCATGGCAGTGAAATGGTGCAGGAGAATTTGTGAACCTTCAAATAAAAGTCAGATTACTGCTGTATTGCAAAAGAGGAGGTTGCTAGGGAACCACTAAAACAACTTCATTTAAGATTGTACATTAGTACATAGGAACTTATTTAGGATCTACGTTTCCTATCAAACAACGGAAAATGTGAAAGGCAAACCATCATTAGTTTTTGATAAGTTTCTGGTAGGTTATGCTTGATCTTGTATGACAGACTTCTTTTATATTTACCGGGTATTTTGTCTAATGCATTGAATCTTTTTTCTTTACACATATATAGTTCTATCTGGAACCAAAGACGAAGTTGGCAGAAGAACTGAGGAAGTCTAACTTGCCAGAGGACTGTTTTGTAACTATTACACATGGAGAAACTAGGATATTTGGGAAGTGATCTGGAGAAACTAGGATATTTGGGAAATGACCCAAAGAAACACAGATATTTAGAAAATTATCTGGAGAAACTCAGATATTTGGGAAATGATCTGGAGAAACTCAGATATTTGGGAAATGATCTAGAGAAACTCAGATATTTGGGAAATGATCTAGAGAAACTCAGATATTTGGGAAATGATCTGGAGAAACTCAGATATTTGGGAAATGATCTGGAGAAACTCAGATATTTGAGAAATGATCTGGAGAAACAATAATTATACTGGAAGAAAAACATATTCAAAGGGTAGCCATACTGAGGAGCCAGGATATTCAGCATGCGACTGTTTCATATGCTGATAAATCTGAACATGTTTGGGTAATGACCATGTCCTCTCACACTCGGAAACCCAGTGCTCCACTACACTCCGTTCAAAGAAATAAAAGAATTGGAAAAAGAATTGTAGGATCCAGGTATCCAGTATTATCTTCACCTTCCTTTATGACAGTGATATATATACATGTACCACCAACTGTGATATCAGAGCTACCATGTCAGAATAGTAGTGTTAACCAAACTCATTTTACCTGGGGTTTTTTCACTTCACCAGTGATAAGGTTCTAATCACAGGTAAAGAAACACATGACTCGCTGTGATAATTGGTTTATGTAACACGACATATATTGCTGTATTTATACAACATTTAGTACATTCTAGTTTTATTTATTTTGATACCATTACGTATTGTTTTATTGGTTGATTGTGAGGCTGGAGGAGAGAAAGATAACTTAAGTAAGTGTGACAGATTTTTTTGATTTTGTTATCAGAGCAGATTACCAAATGAACAAATGTACCGGCTCTTTTGGCTGATTTTCTTTTTCTTTTCTTTTTGTATATTTTATCAAATTTTACTTCAATTGTCAATTGAATATGCTGCTATGATATTGTATTGATAAACGCAAATAACAATTCAATCAAAATTAAAAATTAATGAAAAACATGTTTTTGTTTTTTTGGAAAAAAATCATTTATTACAAAATACAACTTTAACGTTGGTAAATATAATGAATAATGGTATACTAGACCAACCACAAACCAAAATCACGATATTCTACCATAGCAATTAAAACAAAAATGCCATGGTAACCATAAACCAAAATCACGATTATACCATGGTATCCATGAACTAAAATCATGATTATACCATGGTAACCATGAACAAAAATCATGTTTTTACCTTGGAAATCATGAACTAAAATCATGATTATACCATGGTAACCATTAACCAAAATCATGATAATACCATGGTAACCATGAACTAAAATCACGATTATAACATGGTAATCATGAACTTAAATCATGATTATACCATGGTAACCATTAACCAAAATCATGATAATACCACTGTGTCTATGAAACAAACTCATGTTTATACCACAGCAACTATAAACCAAAATCACGATAATAACATGGTAAGCATGAACTAAAACCGCGATTATAACATGGTAACCATGAACCAAAATCATGATTATACCTTGGAAACCGTGAACTAAAATCACGATTATAACATGGTAACCATGAACCAAAATCACGATTAAAACATGGTAACCATGAACCAAAATCACGATTAAAACATGGTAACCATGAACCAAAATCATGATTATAACATGGTAACTATGAACCAAAATCACGATTATAACATGGTAACCATTAACTAAAATCACGATTATAACATGGTAACCATGAACCAAAATCACGATTACAATATGGTAACCATCAACTAAAACCACGATTTTAACATGGTTACCATGAACCAAAATCACTATTATAACATGGTAACCGTGAACCAAAATCATGATTATACCATAGCAACTATAAACCAAAATCATGATTATACCATAGCAACTATAAACCAAAATCATGATTATAACATGGTAACAAAGAACCAAAATCACGATTACAATATGGTAACCATGAACTAAAACCACGATTTTAACATGGTTACCATGAACTAAAATCATGATTATACCATAGTAACCACGTATCAAAATCATGATTATAACACGGTAACAATGAACCAAAATCACGATTATAATATGGTAACCATGAACTAAAACCACGATTTTAACATGGTTACCATGAACTAAAATCATGATTATACCATAGTAACCACGTACCAAAATCATGATTATAACACGGTAACAATGAACCAAAGTCACGATTATAATATGGTAACCATCAACCAAAATCACGATTACAATATGGTAACCATGAACTTAAATCACGATTATAGCATGGTAACCATGAACTAAAACCACTGTTATAACATGTGTAACAAAATGGGTAAATATTTAGTTTGTACGAAGTAGTTTTAAAGTACATTTGATACAGCACATACGAGAAAGTAAAACAAACAGCAGATTGAAAGGTATAGATCTGTGATAGAAGCAGCAGTGTTGTCTTGCACGGTATCACGTAGTCTGTCATCTTGAGAGACGATATTCAAGATAGACAGAGCAGGCCCCGACTTGCAGTTTACCAAAGCGGTCAGCGGTGACGGATACGATTTGGGTTAGATCGGAATTAGATAGTTTAGGTCGCACGCGCCTTTTTAATATAAGCACAAATGGGCGGGACGGAGTGGTTTTAGGTAGTTAGATATACTGGGAATTTAGTGAATTCAGAGAGAGACTCCAGGATGTAGGCCACGAGGCAACATCCCCTGGACGGGGGATCTCGGCTGTTAGGAACTCATGTTAGGGAATACGGACTTAGTAAGATAAATAGCCGCATACAGATACCGGGTTAGTCGTTATACTACTAGTTGCGTGTTAGTGGCAAGGACAATGTTTTGTTTACATATATTTACGTGTGATGAACTGCTTATAAGTTATACACAACGCGAAGTACAATAAATAAGTAGATACCATGATGTGTCGTGTTTTTGTGTCACATGGTATTTATTTTGGTGCTGTGACCAGGATAAGAACGGGTAACATGAAGATAAACTGAGGAAAGGAACATTTAGATATGTTGCTAAATATTATTTTTTGAGATTGTGTGGACTTTACTTTTGGACTTAGATTATTGAACAGAACTCCAACCTCATGGAATTGAATTGAAATGGTGATGTGTACCGACTTCGTTGGGGACCTAGGTGAGAGGGCAGCACTGACCGTAAATATTGTTGACATTGTATTTTGTAGAAAAGCAAGTATTAGTCATTGTTGATTATTGTATTTATCAGTGTGCATGATGGGGTCGTGGAAACCTTCAGAAGGACAGGACAGTTCCTGTTACTTATTGCATTGATGTGTTGAGGAGCCGGAATGGGATCTCCAGTGTGATGTAGTTTGAAATACGGAGAGCGAGTCTTACGCTCTGGGAATAGGGATATATTCCCAATCACTGTGGCAGGAAGCGAGAAGTTCCTGTAGGAGAGTTCCGAGGGACCAGGTGTATCTTTGCACATGTGACCTGGTCAATTTTTTTGAACGGAATAAGTTACAGGAAAGTGCGTCCTGGAGGAACAATATTCATTCGTATGTATACAGTAGTTTTTGTCGTATCGTGACTTATTGGAGTACCGTGTTTGTGGATCATGGATTAATAAGTATAACTGTTTTCACCATTGTTTGTGGACTGTTTGCTGTATTACAAAACATGACGGAGCTGTGTAACGTATCTAAAGATTACGATAAGAGCTGTAACTGTCCACTGTAAAATCTTAACTGGATCCTACTGATTTGAAACATTCTTTACAAGCATGAAGTCTTCTGACTTTGCAATTAAGTGATTAATAACTGTTACAAGAAGGACTATTTAAAGAGACATTGGAAACTAGCATGACTACATATTTGATTATGGATCGGCTCAAATATTTCAAATTTTATATCGGAAATCAACTGCAGTGAGGCGAGTTATCAGAACAAGTGAATAGCGTGGATAATACTTACAATTCTTCTCACTGGACCGATGTGAAATACCGGGATAATCATAGAATTCATTAATGAACATCATTGAGTTAGAAATGATCGATGTACAGCGTTTATTGACTGCTGAAAGATACCGCCGTATATTTAATCTTAAAACGAGATAAAGTGATATTTCCAATGTGGAGATTCAAAACTTAATTTATTGTTTCAAAATAGAACTGGGTTTAAGTACTACTGCTGTGACCTGTGGATTTATAAAGATCTCGAAAAACGAACTTATGGATGTCGCGAAATCGTGGACTATGTATTCATTAATGTTTTGACTTTGTAGTTTAACGCAATGCTGTGAACTGTTCCTTATCAATGGCTGAAATGTTCAACCCGTGGATTACGTGAAATATATTGAATTAATGTTGTGATGTAGCTAAAGGCCATGTTGTGAACTGTACTAGATGTCGTCATTTTGTAATCAATGACTCACTGTGGGTACCCGTACACGGGATATTGGTATCGACGAGGCGTTGGCCTGTCACAGCAAGGGGAAGTTTTGCAATATTTTCACAGTTTTAATGTTATTAATGTATCTGTAACTATTGGTCAGTTCAAGCTAAGTATATATCGCGTCCGTATGCGATCTGTCAACCCCCAGCGTCATATAGTTATTGAGGAATAGACAGGAATCCAGGGTCACATGCAGGGGGGTACCGCAGTGAAAAAGGCGGTTCAAAATAAATCAGTGATATAAAGATTTTAAGCTTTTCTGAAAACGGAAGTCATTTTCTATGGCTAATTGACAACATAGGAAAACAACTCACACCCCGATGACAAATTTTGAGGTCATGAAGATTGCAAAATAAATCAGTGAAAATCACGTTGTGTACGGGGGCTTGCTTGTTGTTAAAAATCAAGTGTACGGGGGCTTGGATGTTGATTGTACGGCAGCATTGTTGAAGATTGTACGGCGAATTGGTTGATGAGTTGAGAAACGCAGCTTTTTAAGCCAAATATTACTTTCTAGATATCAATATATAGCGTTCTATATGATTATCAAATTACTGATTGAAACGATACGATATGTAGAATGATTAATCATTTTGATTTTGATCAAATCAGGCAAAAACTGTTATTTTCAATTAATTTTTAAGTCTGGGCAACTAAAAGTATTAACGTATTAAAACATTATCTTCAGATAAAGATAAATAACAGCAAATGATAAACAATAAATCTGACAAATAAGGATAGGATGCAAAATTAAAATGGAAAATGTAAGAAACGGAACCATATCAGTTAAGGGTGACATCTGGACAAGTGTGCATTAAACTGAAATTCCGTGTTGTATTCTAGAATTATAGAGTTCTTTGGCATGATACATCGTCAATATTTAAAACTGTGATTACGAGTTTTGCAGCTGCTGAGAGTCACAGACTTTCCGTCAAACATTGCACCGTAAATATCATTACATATTACAATTAACTATGCTAAAATATACTACTCACCTTCGTTGTGTTGGAGCATTGTGGAAAATACCTGATTGGAGTTTTTCTTGTACAAACGCGATGTCAAAACAACGCTATGACAAATATGTATTCGTAGCCATTGCTTACAATTCAAAAGTAAAATTACTTGAATCGCACCAGATGAAGTTATATTTCTTATCGAAATCGGCGCTATATGGTTGTGTAATATAAGTACAGGAATTCCTTCCTCAAAATGATCCCCTCCGTTAAAGAATTGAACAAAATTGCCTTCAAACAAACAAACTGATCTTGTATATACAGAATCTACAGACTTACCAACATCCATCATCTTTGTCTGGAAGGCCTACTATTCCATTGACATCTTTACATAAGATCTACGAAGACATAGACGTCGGAAGAAAACTTTACATCTGTCTTTTGGACGACTAGATACGGTGGCTGGGAACGGACATGAAATAAATAAAATTATTGCGTTCGAACGAAATATTATTGCGTGGGAACGAAATACTATTGCGTTCGAACGAAATAGTATTGCGTGCGAACGAAATATTATTGCGTTCGAACGAAATATTATTGTGTGGGAACGAAATACTATTGCGTTCGAACGAAATACTATTGCGTTCGAACGAAATATTATTGCGTGGGAACGAAATACTATTGCGTTCGAACGAAATATTATTGCGTGGGAACGAAATACTATTGCGTTCGAACGAAATATTATTGCGTTCGAACGAAATAATTATTGCGTTCAAACGAAATAATTATTGCGTGCGAACGAAATAATTATTGCGTTCAAACGAAATAACTATTGATATAAACTTTATTTCGTTTTCTTTGAGAGACATACAGCAATTACAATTCTAAGGTTTGGATTCGGAAACAAGTTTTACAACTTATATAAATCCGTCTCCAGAAATAGAAAAAGCATTAGATTATGGACGAGGCATGATGATGTGTGGAATATTTGATATATTTTCACATAATTGAAACAATAAATAACTGGATAATTATAATTCGGGAATGGGGAGGAAGGGGTGGGGTGGGGGGGGGGGGGGTGGGGGGGGGGATGGGGGGGGGGGGAGAGGTTGTTGCCCAACATGCAAGTGAAATAATTCATAATTAATTAAAAGTAAAAGTTATGAAAGGATCTGTACAGGATGCGGAAAGCTGTGCAAATGGGACAAAGAATATGAAATAGCATACATAAAACTACATGTTACAGTAAATGGAAATTTAGTTAAATCTCTTAGTGCTTATTATAAAACTTTGAACACACGTGAATATTCGGACATTTTCATTATATGACAATTCATCATTTCCGAACAACAATATTTGAGTTGAAATTGGACATGTTATTTCATTATAAGCACGTGTACGAAGTTGAGAGAAGAGGCGACAGTGTAATAAGAAATGTTCATTGGTTTCATCTCCATCATTGCATGGACATGAAGGACTGTTTACAAGATTTCTGCGGAACAGGTAGAAATTAAGAGAGCTGCACTCCATCCTTAGTCTAGCATGATGGATTTGGCCAATTCTGCTACCACAATAATAGAAAGAGGGAATTTTAATATTGGATTCGTTTAGATGTCCTTTTAGTCTAGATATAGAAGGGTCTCGTTTTATCAATTCGGGTAGGGAGTTCCAAAGGCTGATTACGGAAGGCAAAAAAGATTTCTGATATAAACTGGAGCGACAGGCAATAGGACGGAAGTTATTACAAACACGAGTATTGTGGTCATGTATTCTACTGTTTCGCGGAGGAAGTATATCATGAAGGAATTGAGGGACCAGTCCATGGACCATTTTGTGAAACTGGATTATTTTATGTTGTTCGCGTCTTCGCTGGAGGGGAAGCCAGCCAGTTTCGGTATAAAGTTTTACTCTACTTGTCAGCTTAGTGGCACCAGTAACAATACGTGCTGCTTCCAACTGTATGTCTTCCGAAAGGTCGGATTGAGCCTTTGTAAGACAATCCCAGACAATATCACTATATTCGAGAATAGGTCTTATTAGGGTAAAATATAATGTTTGTAGACAAAAACGGTCTAATGTAAATTTAAATGACCGCAAGATATTTATTTTAGGTGACGTTTTAGTTATTAAATAGTTGATATGGTCTTTCCAATCCCCATTACTCGATAGAAATACACCTAGGTGCTTATGTGTTTTGACTTCAGTAATGATAGTGTTATTCATAGTCAAGGAGGGATGAATGGGATTCGAAATAACTATTGAACTCATTATCATACATGGATGATATGACAGTAATCATGCCACCGTAGTAATATGATTAAGATATGGTCTACAACTTATGAAACGGCACCTTATCTAAAAAAGATGTTTTCCTTATTTTTAACTATTTAAAGTCTTGTTTATTGTATTATACTTTATATGTCTAATGAAATACACGTACCTATGATGGCGTACAGGGGACACTATACATGTCTATAATTGTATCTATCTTGTACGTACAGCATATATATATATAGTATTATAAAAGCATTATATGTGCTTTTATATTACTGTGTATATGACTTTAATACATTATGCTTCACTATTTCCAAATAATCCAAATAATACATGCAATAAACTTTAAATTAATGGTTTCAAAGCAAAATATACTTTATAAAATATACCTTATTAAGAAGGTTTACACAAAACCACATTAAATGACCAATTACAAAGAATATTGATATGAAATTGCAGACTGCCACATTTGAAATAGCCAAAGGTAAACCGTTGATATTTCGTTCCCACGCAATAATTATTTCGTTCCCACGAATTAATTATTTCGTTCGAACGCAATAATATTAAGTTCGAACGCAATAATATTTCGTTCGCACGCAATAATATTTCTTTCCCACGCAATAATATTTCGTTCGAACGCAATAGTATTTCGTTCCCACGCAATAATATTTCGTTCGAAAGCAATAGTATTTCGTTTCCATGCAATAATATTTCGTTCGAACGCAACAATATTTCGTTCGCACGCAATAATATTTCGTTCCCACGAAATAATTATTTCGTTCGAACGCAATAATATTACGTTCGAACGCAATAATATTTCGTTCGAACGCAATAATATTTCGTTCCCACGCAATAATATTTCTTTCCCACGCAATAATATTTCGTTCCCACGCAATAATATTTCTTTTCCACGCAATAATATTTCGTTCGAACGCAATAGTATTTCGTTCCCACGCAATAATATTTCGTTCGAAAGCAATAGTATTTCGTTCCCACGCAATAATATTTCGTTCGAACGCAACAATATTTCGTTCGCACGCAATAATATTTCGTTCCCACGCAATAATATTTCGTTCGAACGCAATAGTATTTCGTTCCCACGCAATAGTATTTCGTTCCCACGCAATAATATTTCGTTCGAATGCAATAATATTTCGTTCAAACGCAATAATATTTCGTTCCCACGCAATGATTTTATTTACTTCATGTCCGCTCCCAGCCACCGTAGTTTCCCGCCATTTCACTTTGATATGTGAGTGCTTTAGTTCTGCTGTCGTCCGCTAGAGTGTTCTTGTGTTCCTGTCAACTTCCGCTTTCGTTTCTGAATTCTAACTTTCGTTTTCGGTATTCCATATTGGTACGTGATATAATATACATGATGTAATCGTGGTTTTTCGCAGAGTGAGAATTATCATAACTGTAAGTAACTGGTATATACCAATCTCATTTAGCTGGCTGCGCTGTTTAGTAACGTTTAGTTTAACTGTTACGCATAAGTTTATAAAGTCTAGACTATACGTAGTTACTGTTCATGTTACATTACATGATATTTAATAATTAGGCTTAACTAGCTACATGTTTATCGTCGGATATTGACTAATTATATACCGGAACTCGTCGATGTGCAATATACACGGTAACATTGGTAATGTTTAACATTGCTTATATCATGTTTATACTTTTTCAGAGCTTTTTTTCTCAAATTCTGACGTCACAGTGGTCAGGGCAAAAGATTAACCCTTGCCCATTGGTGGTCTAAATTGGTCTTGATTTAGTATTGATAAGGAGAGATATAAAAACACAGGTGAGCTGATAACTTTTGTTCTATTCATATAGCAACAAAGACTGAAAGGTATCACTGGAATGGAAATTATTCAAACTTCATTTTGGTAGGATGACATTAAATAATAGTTGATCAAAAAAATGAAGAAGATATTGACATTTATAATTGACTGTTGTGTACAATGAAGCTAACACTAAAAACAAATCCTGACCACCAGTGGACAGAGCTTAACCCAGGACAGTGTGTCATTACATGGTCACTGTATGAAAGATCTGATACCACTGATTTTCAGATATATATCTTGTTTGATATTTCCAGGTATGCCATATGAAAGTATTATATTCAACATCTGAAGAGCATGGAAGACATATCTGAATCTCATGAGAATCTGGTAAAGCCGGAAATAAAATGGAATGGGCGCTTCAAATGTCCTTGGACTGACTGGGAATATCCAAATGGCGCTCTTTTCACTGTCAAGAATGCTAAAGTACCAAAATCATTATCAGATGAAAGATGGAAGGATCAAAGTAGCATTCCTGATGTCAAGGTGAATTAAATTTCCTTAATTTTGTCTAGAGCATTGATTATTATATTTAATCAAGACTGTTGAAGCCTTTAAACTTATGTTGTTTAGTCATTTATTTACATGCAACATATTCAACCCAATAAGCTCCCCATCCTTATAAGAGTCCCACCCCAATTTTTGAAGCCTTAATTTTACTTACCTTAAATTGAATGCAGAACAAAAATATCACTGTATGGTAACGGGATCCAGCCCCAGTTGTTTGGTATCTACTTCCAGAAATATCGTACCTAAACAAAGAGAGGGGTACCTGCTAAATCGCTTTAAAAATCAATAGTATTTCATTTGTTTATTGAAACCTATCAAAATTAGAATAGTGAAAGCTTAACATTTTGATATGTCCAACCATTGTAAATTTTGTGCGTACCAAACATGTACACTCTAGTCATAACATGCTCACTAAACATCATATATTATGGCACAAAGGACGTATTTACGATAAATTTGAAGTGGTAGATAGTTTTTGTTCTATCCTAATTCTTCATTAAACATCTTATCTTAAAGAAATGCATCCGATATCTTGAGATACGTTCATATTGCCAGGCATTTTTCTCAGTTTTGCAGGGAAATACCATCCAGGTTACATGTTCGAATACAAATAAGGAAGCTTTATTCTCATTTTCACATACAATGGTTGGAAATATTAAAATTTTAAGCTTTCACTGTTCTAATTTTTGATAGGTTTCAATAAACAAATTAAATCCTATCGAGTTTTTAAAGCGATTTAGCACGTACCCCTCTCATTTGTTTAGGTACAATTTTTCTGGAAGTAGATACCTAACAACCGGGGCCGGATCCCGTTACCATACAGTGAATATGAAAACTAGCGATTTTTTTTATTCCATTTGATAAAAATAATTTTTGTCTTTTTTTGTACATTTGGTCCTTTTAAAGGCCCCATTATTTTTTTCCCCTGGGTACTTATTGGGTTGAATATCATATATTTATTTCTCAGTTTCAGAGTGCATTTCTTTTTGTATTTTGTTCATGTTAGTTTGAATCAAATCAAAGTGTAAAGTAAGAACAAAGTGAAACAAATTATAATACATTAGGTCTAACAGTTACCTAAATTAATTTAAGTACCTTTATAAAACAGGCCTTGGACAGCTCCCTGCCCGTCCAGGATCCAGACTTAGACAAGCTGACGAATCCACCACAGTTGGGTGTCCAAGCCACTTGGATCGGTCATGCTAGTATGTTGGTCCAGTTTGACGGTATTAATATCCTAACTGACCCAGTCTTCAGCGACTCTACTGGTCCGTTCCTTGTCGGATACAAACGTTACCGTCCCCCGGCGTGTACAGTAGAACAGCTACCATCCATTGATGCCGTAGTGATCAGCCACAATCATTATGATCACTTAGATTCCGACTCTGTGAAAAGACTTAACGAGAAATTCGGGGACAGAATTGTATGGTACATTCCTAAGGGAATTAAGTCTTGGATGGTGTCTATGACATGTAAGAATGTTGTAGAACTCACCTGGTGGGATGAACACCAACATCATACTAACTTGTGTGAAGATGTCACGTTCGCGTTGACCCCAGCTCAGCATTGGAGTGGACGCTATCTTTTGGATACTAACAAGGTAAGCTAAGTTAAGGTTGCAGTAACTTTCTCAGGTGATATCTATTGTGGCATATTTTTGCCATCATTTTATTATATGTTGACAAAATTATCTTGGCAAAATTAAATTAAAGATGCTTCACCGCTGACAAATGGTATTTTTTCTCTAACAAAAACACAAGCCAAGGAATATGTATTTTTCTTCCATTACAAAAGTTACTTAATTTACACCATTATCACCATTGACAAGTTTGAGCTTCTTATTTTACTTAAAGATTAAAATATTGAAAATAATTAATTGCATCCCAAACAAAATTCCCTAGCACTATGTCCTATATGGAATGAAGTACTGACTGTGCTTCCACCCAAAGTAACATAAATTATCTTATATTATTTTTTATGTTAATTAGACATATATCATTATGTGTTCACCATTAAACACCAATTAGTGTTAAAATGAAGAGTGTCGTTTATGCTCTGCGGTGGAGCATCTTAACACAACTCGACCTAAATTATTATGATGGCAGGAATATGCCACCATAGATATCATATTTCTGTAAAAGTTATTTATTAAGATTTATTTGGTATATAATTGATGATAAAGTTGATAAGGAGTTTTATAAGCTCTTACTAGTAATAGAATACCTCTGGGTTGCTAGTTTGAATCCTGGGATTGCAAGGTACTAACCTCTGGGTGGTGGATATTCATAGGGTACTCCGACTTTCCTCCAAAGATTAACCTGGCTTCATAAATGGCTGTTAATAGGATGTTAAACCAACCTAACTTAACAGACAGTGTAGTATATCCTATAACAAACAAGTTTACAACCAATTCATGGTAATAAACAATTTAACATAATATTTTTCATTCCCGATCAAGGTCATCTATAATTTATTGTAATATGTGTATATGAACTGTGCTTATAATAAAGACCTTGGTCCTCAGAAATTCATTATAACCTTGTTTTATTTCATCTAATATCTGTCAAAATGGTACAGCATATGTGACCAGGCTAATATATTAGCATTGTTTCTTACTGCCATTGTCAACAGTTTGGAACCTTTAATTTAGTTAACTATCAGATATTTGTTTAATGCTGTAAATGTTTTGTTGCAGTCTCTATGGGGAAGCTGGGTCATCAGCGGTCCTCGCCATAGATTCTTTTTTGCTGGAGACACTGGCTACTGTGATGTTTTCAAACAGATAGGGAGAAAGTATGGCCCCTTTGATTTGTCTGCCATACCAATTGGTGCCTATTATCCAAGGTAGGAATACATGTATCAGCAACAGTACACATATTTACTTGACAAAGAAGTGCCATAATTTATCCTAATTTTCCGAATTGAGAGTTTTTTGGTCACAACAATCATGCAGACTCCGATCCTTGATACTCCAGGGGTTACTATTACTATCGTCATATCCACCCCTGGACTATGTCATAGTAAAAATTAAGGCGTTTCAGGAGAGAAAAAACTGACCAATCACAGGTCTGTGCACAAAATTCCTTTGAATATTAACAAAGAATAATGTCCAACTTCAAAGTCATACAGTGTACTGTTATTCCAACTTTTGTTTTACCTCAAAGGATCAAACTACCTGTCTCATCTGTTGTCGCTCATAGAGCCTTTAGTTTCAGTATGATATAGTCCAGGTGGTATATTTTTATGAGAATGATAGTAACCCCTGGATTATTGAGGATGACAAACACCTTGCCATGAGACAAACACTCCATGATTGAGGTTGTTTGTATGTTTGGTTTTAGGGGATAGAGATGACTGTAAGATTTTACGACATGGTTACAGGTATTTCATGGAACCACAACACATTGATCCGATGGAAGCTGTTAAGATCCATGAAGATGTCAAATCAAAAACATCTGTTGGAATCCATTGGGGCACCTTTAAACTCACAAAAGAGGTGAGTCACCAGGGCCTATGTCCTTGTCGGTCTGTCTTATCCCATCCCGTCACATTCTGTCTGGATCTGGTATAAGTCACAGCCTACAAATACATTTTAGTTAAGCTTATAGCTAACAAGATACAATGTATGTTGAATATCAGCAATATTGGTTGTCAGCATGGACAGTAGTCATCAAAAGCTGTGTTCTGTGTATGTATAGGTTTATAATTCTGCAAATCATGTTGAATATCTATTGAATACATTGATATTTAACGTTGTTCTTCTTTTTGTGACCTTATACAGGTAGTGTAGTCATGGTAACTGTATATGCTGTCAGTTGTGTTATTGTTTACATATTTTATACATTGTTATTGTTTATAACATAAAATTGAACATTTTGTAGTTTTACCTGGAGCCGAGGGATCAACTCAAAGAAGAAGTCAAGAAAGCTGAGCTCCCCAAGGATTCCTTTGTTACTATAAAACACGGAGAAACAAGGACATTTGGAAACAATGAATGACATTCATTGTATGGAATGGAGAAACAAGGACATTTGGAAACATTGAATGACACTCATTGTATGGAATGGAGAAGCAAGGACATTTGGAAACAATGAATGACATTCATTGTATGGAATGGAGAAGCAAGGACATTTGGAAACAATGAATGACATTCATTGTATGAAATGGAGAAACAAGGACATTTGGAAACAATGAATGACACTCATTGTATGGAATGGAGAAACAAGGACATTTGGAAACAATGAATGACATTCATTGTATGGAATGGAGAAACAAGGACATTTGGAAACAATGAATGACATTCATTGTATGAAATGGAGAAACAAGGACATTTGGAAACAATGAATGACATTCATTGTATGGAATGGAGAAGCAAGGACATTTGGAAACATGAATGGATGGAGAAACAAGGACATTTGGAAACAATGAATGACATTCATTGTATGGAATGGAGAAACAAGGACATTTGGAAACAATGAATGACACTCATTGTATGAAATGGAGAAACAAGGACATTTGGAAACAATGAATGACATTCATTGTATGGAATGGAGAAACAAGGACATTTGGAAACAACGAATGACATTCATTGTATGGAATGGAGAAACAAGGACATTTGGAAACAACGAATGACACTCATTGTATGGAATGGAGAAACAAGGACATTTGGAAACAATGAATGACACTCATTGTATGGAATGGAGAAACAAGGACATTTGGAAACAATGAATGACATTCATTGTATGGAATGGAGAAACAAGGACATTTGGAAACAATGAATGACATTCATTGTATGGAATGGAGAAACAAGGACATTTGGAAACAATGAATGACACTCATTGTATGGAATGGAGAAACAAGGACATTTGGAAACAATGAATGACATTCATTGTATGGAATGGAGAAACAAGGACATTTGGAAACATGAAATGGAGAAACAAGGACATTTGGAAACAATGAATGACACTCATTGTATGGAATGGAGAAACAAGGACATTTGGAAACAATGAATGACACTCATTGTATGGAATGGAGAAACAAGGACATTTGGAAACAATGAATGACATTCATTGTATGAAATGGAGAAACAAGGACATTTGGAAACAATGAATGACACTCATTGTATGAAATGGAGAAACAAGGACACTTGGAAACAATGAATGACACTCATTGTATGGAATGGAGAAACAAGGACATTTGGAAACAATGAATGACACTCATTGTATGGAATGGAGAAGCAAGGACATTTGGAAACAATGAATGACATTCATTGTATGGAATGGAGAAACAAGGACATTTGGAAACAATGAAATGACATTCATTGTATGAAATGGAGAAACAAGGACATTTGGAAACAATGAATGACATTCATTGTATGAAATGGAGAAACAAGGACATTTGGAAACAATGAATGACACTCATTGTATGGAATGGAGAAACAAGGACATTTGGAAACAATGAATGACACTCATTGTATGGAATGGAGAAACAAGGACATTTGGAAACAATGAATGACATTCATTGTATGGAATGGAGAAACAAGGACATTTGGAAACAATGAATGACACTCATTGTATGGAATGGAGAAACAAGGACATTTGGAAACAATGAATGACACTCATTGTATGGAATGGAGAAACAAGGACATTTGGAAACAATGAATGACATTCATTGTATGGAATGGAGAAGCAAGGACATTTGGAAACAATGAATGACATTCATTGTATGGAATGGAGAAACAAGGACATTTGGAAACAATGAATGACATTCATTGTATGGAATGGAGAAACAAGGACATTTGGAAACAATGAATGACACTCATTGTATGGAATGGAGAAACAAGGACATTTGGAAACAATGAATGACACTCATTGTATGGAATGGAGAAACAAGGACATTTGGAAACAATGAATGACATTCATTGTATGGAATGGAGAAGCAAGGACATTTGGAAACAATGAATGACATTCATTGTATGAAATGGAGAAACAAGGACATTTGGAAACAATGAATGACATTCATTGTAAACAAGGACATTTGGAAACAATGAATGACATTCATTGTATGGAATGGAGAAACAAGGACATTTGGAAACATGAAATGGAGAAACAAGGACACTCATTGTATGGAATGGAGAAACAAGGACATTTGGAAACAATGAATGACATTCATTGTATGGAATGGAGAAGCAAGGACATTTGGAAACAATGAATGACATTCATTGTATGAAATGGAGAAACAAGGACATTTGGAAACAATGAATGACATTCATTGTATGGAATGGAGAAACAAGGACATTTGGAAACAATGAATGACATTCATTGTATGGAATGGAGAAGCAAGGACACTTGGAAACAATGAATGACACTCATTGTATGGAATGGAGAAACAAGGACATTTGGAAACAATGAATGACATTCATTGTATGGAATGGAGAAACAAGGACATTTGGAAACAATGAATGACACTCATTGTATGGAATGGAGAAACAAGGACATTTGGAAACAATGAATGACATTCATTGTATGGAATGGAGAAACAAGGACACTTGGAAACAATGAATGACACTCATTGTATGGAACGGAGAAACAAGGACATTTGGAAACAATGAATGACACTCATTGTATGGAATGGAGAAACAAGGACATTTGGAAACATGAAATGGAGAAACAAGGACATTTGGAAACAATGAATGACATTCATTGTATGGAATGGAGAAACAAGGACACTTGAAGACATTGAATGACATTTATCATAAAACACAGTGAAACAAAGAGATTTGGAAATATCATTCCAATATATCATTGGGGAAAAAAATGTGATAAGAAATTGAATCTTTGACCATATTGGGAAATCAATTTATTTTTGCTGCATTTATTTATAGCTTTTGTATATATGCAAATGTAATTTGTAATTGAATTTTTGAATCTTTATTAAATTCATATATGTATAAACATATGCATACATTTATGTTAAAAACAGTCACAAACCATTTACATAATGTAAACAAATATGTACATAAGGGCATCGTAGTTAAACTACAGACAAAGACGCCTTTGATCAGTTATACATGTATCTATCTGACATCTGTCATTATAATAGACACTAGTCATTTGTCATTTGTATATTTATTGTTCCATAGAAGTAACATGATATTGTCAGCATTAGTTATTATTGTTAGTAATTGTTTTATTTTTTTTTACACTGAATTATTCAACAAAGTATTTAAGTGTTTTAAAACATGCATTTATATGTATATTTTTATATATTTTTCAGCATGACTTGTTACACCTACCAATGTTTATTTAAATACTTTTTAATGTTGTCCAATCTACCATTGCTGCATTAAAAATATGGTATACAGAATCTACTTTATTCCATAAACTAAGACCTATTATTCTACTGACTGATCAAATTATCTCCCCCTAGTGCAAACAGCGACCATGGGGGTTGACCTCACCTCTAACTGTGACTGCAGCTCATTCTGTGGCAATGCAATCCAATACCGTCAGCATGTGACGATGGACCATGTCTGTCAAGACCATTTTGGTATACAGAATCTCCAAAATCCTTTTTGATATACTAATGAAAAACTGTGAAATCTGAAATCTGGAGCAAACCAATGATATTTGGCTTTATCAAGTGCCTAGTTTATAGAGCATAAGTCTGTTATTTGTTTGTTTATTTTTAGGTCACCTAAGACGAAGTCTTGAGTGACCTATTCTAATCGCCTTTTGTCTGTCGTTCGTCGTATTTTTTTTTACTTCTTCAAAACCCTTGAAGCAATTTCATTGAATTTTGCACAAACCTTCTAAGGCACAAGGCCAATCAAAATTGTGAATCATATGACCCTCACCCTCCAGGGGGCTGTGGGACGGGACAAAAAGGGTAAAATTGACTAAAATTTCAAAAATCTTCTCCTCCACTCACAGTTGTGGTAGAATCAAATACTCTTCATAGATAGAAAGGTCTTAAAGACCTTTACAAAATTTATGAATTATATGACCCAGGGGTCTCGCATTTCCCCTGGGATAGGGGTTAAGTTTACTATAGTTTATATAAGGAAAACACATTTTTGAGCATTATTTGGTATTTATATTTCTTTGTTTCATTCTGTATCCAAACCCAGGTGACCGTTACTAGTAAGGCTCATGGGCCTCTTGTTAAATGTATACAATTGAAGAATTTTATTGTTTATGTTTCCATTTTTCATCAAAGTTGAATGCTTCTCGTGACATGTGAATAAATTAAAACAATTCACTTGTTCTTTTTGTTGTTTTGTTCAGCTCCAGCAGACTTCAATAGGGGCTGTAGTAATTGAGTGGTGAAGATGTTTAATATATTACCACTAATACTCAACTCCTGGGTTGTCGTTCAAAACCAACATGGGGCAATTGCCAGGTGATGACCATAGATCGGTGGCTTTTCTCTCGAGACCTTCCTTCACTTCCTACCTCTTGCACGTCCTTAAATGACCCTGACTGACTATTTGAGTAATAAAAGAACATAAAACAAAAACCCTTATCGACAGATCACCAACAGCTATTCGTGCTTTTCATGTGAAAGTAAAGAATACACTGATAAAAAAAGTTTCTCGACCATGTACTAAAATCAAGTTTCATTTATCCTTTAAATTAACACTTTTGTTTAGTCTATTATTTGAATTATGTGTATTTCAATTACCAATTTATTAATTAAGACTGGTAAATTTAAACTAAACTTCTTGTAACTAGTTGAGAAATATTGGTAGATGGGATATGAACAACAAACCTTGTTTGACAATTCAAATACAGATTTACTGAAAGAATGATCTAACATTTATATTCAAACAACACACCATCATATCAGCTGAAAATTTGTCAGTTTCCATCCATTTTTCTTCTTGTTGAATTTTTGAATGATTAAACTATCTATGAAAACTACAATATATTCAAGAGTTACCAATACATGGAAGTTTTCTTCATCTAGTGGTTTCGAAAAACATTTCCACAAGTCCTCCACCGAAAGTTTGAATACCATGTAGGGCAGTTGCCAGGTGATGACAGCTGGTCAGTGGTTTTCTCTTGTTCTCTAGCTTTCCACCATCAACAAACCTGACATGCTGGTCGCTGGATTTTCTGAGGGTACTTTTGGCTTTCCTCCCTATAACCTGACACGTCCTTCCATTACCCTGTCTGAATACGACACTATCTATCAATCAATCAAAGTATGTTGCATTTTCCCTAGTTTATAACAAGTCTATATATTCAATCTGCCCAGAATACCTCTCTGCATCCTTGATATGTTAGGGGTTTCTATCACTGTCGTAATATCCACTCCTGGACTGTGATAGTAAAACTGAAGGCTATGTGTGCAACTTTAGATAAGCAGGTAGTTTGTCCTTTAAGTAATCTTCACAGGAAGTCTTTGCAGGCGTGCGATTGGTTCAGTTTCTTTCTACTGGACTGCTTCAGTTTTACTATGTCAGTCCTGGGGTGGATATAATTACAGTGATAGTAACCCCTGTAAAATGACCTAGATGACCTCTACGGAATGATGCTGGCTCCGCAATCCTCTAGGATTTCTGAGATTTAGAACAGGATACAGACTGTACGATAATATCAAGGATTTTATTACCCAACTTGGGCTGCAAAGATTTCCAATGATAGTCATAATAGTATAACATCTAGTAATGTATTAATACAAACGTGATTGGATGATTCTTCCTGTAGCATGCACTGAAATCACTTACATAGCACACATAGTAAAATGCTGACCATTGGAGTCTCAATTAAATTATACACATTTATTAAATAGTAATTCAATATATGTTCAAGAAATAATCCTTTAAACCATAGTCCTCATCAAAGTACAAGTGATGATCATCAGGACACACAGACAAGAGAGAGAGAGATGGATATAAAGAAACAATGCATATATAAATAAAATGAGCTTATATGAGGCCTGAAGCTTCAGTACATTCTATACACATAACCTGTTTTATATATAAATACGGTCCTTATCAATCGTGCTTTGTTTATTGCAAATTAAATAAAAAATTAACACTGCTTACTTGTCTATTATATCACAAACCTAGTTATATTAGTACCAGGGTATTCATGGAATCACTATGTATTTCTGGTAATAAGATCAAGAACAAATCCTTTTGACAAAAACTTGAAAATGAAAACTTCAAAGGTATTTGGTTTTACAACAATTACAGATGTAAGATGTATATGTAATTAACTGATTGTGACGATAAATTTATCAAATGAATTGTGTTATGTCCCAGAAACAATATTTCCTCTTGAGTGTTAGAATATCCTAACATATAAATATTAAATGTTTGTATCTTTTTGCATGGCAACCTTAAACACTAATTTTACATCACAAATTTTGTACCATGTGGCTGTTGATGAAATAGTATAACTACGAACAATTTCCTGATAATGGTGGCTCCTAATATTTTATACAGGTTAGTATTTATAATGAGAACAGCATACATTACTGATCAACGACCAATTTTCACAAAGTAACAATTCTCGCTGTTGGATGAGTATTGTACGATTACACACAAATGTTCAATCAATTTTTGCATGAATTTGCTGCAAGACAGCTTCTTCCATCAAAAGATGACTTTATTCACAAAACTTTGCCTGATATCTTACAAAAAGATTAAACTCCACTCATGTCATGGCCAGAATGGGTACTTGGTGAGAATTGGTTGTCTGCCAGTCCATGTTTAACAAAACAGACATATTTGATTAGTACAATAATTCCTTTAGGTGAACAGGATTGAACTTCACTCTAATTAAACAGTTTAATATTATATTGTAGATTCTTTGTACAACATTTACATGTATGTATATAATTTGCTTCCTAATCCTACAATATACTTTACCTAGATGCATATACGCGTGGATGATTTTCCTGAAATTTATTTACAATAGAGGGCACAGGTGATGTATTTAAGTTTAAATTACTAAAAAAAAAAAAAATCTCATTTTGATTAGTTCTCCATTACCTTAATGCCTTGACTGTGTTTTGTTTTACTGAAAATAGTGGTCATCAATAGAGTTTATAAACACTCATTTTAATAAATCATTTATAAAATTGCTCATACTGTACTTGAATTTGAAACACAAGCTTTTGGTGAATTACAACATAACAACAACCAGATTTGCTAGTAAAAGGCACATTATATATAATATAAATGTTTCTTAAAGACAGATACAATTATGAATATCTAATTGCTTAGTTCTCGGATATCTTCTATCTTCAGATAAATAGCTTTGTAACTGGGCATCTTACACTGTAGTATTTCTGTGTAACGAGACTCTCACTAAACTGGTTGGTTAGTCTTGGGACGTAATCTTACATTCTATAACCTAACCAGCCTTGTTCTACAATAAATCATTAGTTTACCTTGGTTACACAGTACTTCTACCTGTCTAGTAACTGGATCAGGTTTCCAAATCCGGGACTACTATGGGTTAAACACAGGGTACATGGCATAAGCAAATGTTATTGCAACAGCACACATGAACAGTATTCTCAGTATGTGAAGGGCACACATGTACAGTATTCTCAGCATGTGAAGAGCACACATGTACAGTATTCTCAGCATGTGAAGAGCACACATGTACAGTATTCTCAGCATGTGAAGAGCACACATGTACAGTATTCTCAGCATGTGAAGAGCACACATGTACAGTATTCTCAGCATGTGAAGAGCACACATGTACAGTATTCTCAGCATGTGAAGAGCACACATGTACAGTATTCTCAGCATGTAGAGCACACATTACAGTATCTCAGTATGTGAAGAGCTCACATGTACAGTATTCTCAGTATGTGAAGAGCACACATGTACAGTATTCTCAGATGTGAAGAGCACACATGTACAGTATTCTCAGTATGTGAAGAGCTACACATGTACAGTATTCTCAGCATGTGAGAGTGAAGAGCACACATGTACAGTATTCTCAGCATGTGAAGAGCACACATGTACAGTATTCTCAGTATGTGAAGAGCTAACATGTACAGTATTCTCAGTATGTGAAGAGCATACATGTACAGTATTCTCCCTGATTATAAAGAATAGTGTATATATTGAAGCATGTTTTCAGCATGTTAGCAAAAACATCTAAAAGAAAGAAAAGGGAACTTAAAAGAATACTCAACCTCACCAGTAGAAACATACAATGTATAATAGTAAGCTGGAGAAAGAAAGAAATTATTTTAATTACAGGAGAACCTTTTTTTACTAAGCAACTTTCAACACAAAAAAAAACCCAGCATTGTACTGATACTTATAAATTCAATTTGTCTTTCTTCTATACATTGTACATTTATGCAAACAAAATCAGCTTTCTTTTGTAAAATGACTTATCTATTCAATAAAATAAAAGAAACACCAATATAATGACAGGAGTCTTGTGAATCGCACACATCTGAAAAGTGGTCGAGCACCATGATAAACTATCTGACAATAAAGGTTGAGAGGATGGTAGCCTTAGTGGCACTGTTATGCCCAGCACACAGTGTAGATGAAGCTTGTAATCATCAATACAATGTTCACTACAAAGCATTATATATAATACAGAGTTGTTATAGCAATACACATCCACCACGCTTCTTTTTCTTTGTTTGCAGTGCCGCTCTGGTGGCTGTTTCAAATACTCCACGCACCCCCTCTTTGGTTTTAGCTGAACATTCCAAGTATCCAAAAGCATTGATTTTTTCAGAGGTGGCTCTTCCCTCTTCTGGTCGGACTGGCTCTTGTTTCATCTTCATTAGCTCTCGTTTGGTCTGGTCGTCATTTCTAAGATCTTTTTTATTTCCTACAAGAATTATTGGAACACTTGGACAAAAGTGCTTCACTTCAGGTGTCCATTTTTCTGGGATGTTCTCCAAACTGTCGGGGCTATCTATGGAAAAGCACATGAGAATGACATCAGTGTCCGGATAGGAGAGGGGACGTAATCTGTCGTAATCTTCCTGGCCTGCAGTATCCCAAAGGGCTAGTTCAACCTGAAGATAATTCAAACAAACAAATCAAACTATGAACAGGTTAGAAAAAGACAAAAAGATTTGGTAGGCAAATATTGTGAATAGGAAACATAAGAACTAATCTGTTAGCTTCTGATCAAGAAATTGCAGGTTCATCGACAGTTCTTTAGCAAAAGCCCAAAATTTCAGGTACATATACTTCTATAGCAATAACGTTAACTCTGCTTGCCGGAAATGAGCAGTGGCTACTTCTAAGTAAGCAACATAATTTTGGATAGAACTGGATGTAGCCAATATTTTTGGGGGGATATTTTTGCAATATCACAGGGTATAGTTTTGTTCACAAGAATTCAATCCATAAAATTATATTTACATGGCAATCACATGTGCTCTTTCTTCAGTAAAGCAAGGTTACAAAATTTTTTTTTTTTTTATTTATTATTAGACAATATTACAAAATGCGCTACCCAGAAAACTAACCGGCTATAATATAATATATATATATTGTTATGGGTATTCCTAAAACATTGATCAACCCAAATCTTCCAAGTTTGTGATAAACTTTTTATATGCATAAACATGCTGTACATGTCTGATCATGACCTCTGGCATCTGTGGAGTGAGAAATGTATTACCGGTATAAATAAAGCGTGGAAAGAATCTCGCTTACCACAACTAATATATATAAAACCCTGTTATGTTATGGCTTTCTTCAAGTGTACATATGCACATTGCCTTATGTAGTTGTAATATAGTATCTAGCTAAAGCATTAACCCGAAAACATCAGTATGAAGTGTGTAGGTCTGGTACATGTATTTTAATAGCCAACAGCTTTGTGACATCATTACACATACCGGTATAACAGTAACTTTTACCAAACTGCATTCTCACAAAAAGCTTTAACTTATACATCCCTGATATTTCATAATGGACTGTCCTAGTCTTTGATTTAGAAGAGTCTAAATGTGTCAAGGTAACCATCAAACAATCCCTACTTCTGTAAGAGGAAATGCAATTTTATAAATACCGGTATGTACAATGTAGTTTTATACAATGTTCTGGTAACAGTGAATTTTTAATGGCTTTAACTTGAAATATGTTACCTATGGGTACACGATAACAACTACCTGGTACTGTTCAGGGGTTTCAATATCAGGCGGTACCCAATACTTTTTGCCTGTTAAATCTAGCTGTGGTACCACTGATTTGGGCTAAATAACATTATACATAGTGTACAGATAGGAAATAAAAGTACTCTCTGAAATTGCAATTGTACCGCCTCCCCTAAAAGATAATGAAACCACTGTGTAATTTAAAAAATTCTTATCATTAAAGACTGTTCATGTAATGTTACTCAAACTTAACCTTTTTTTTTCTTCCTTCATAGACCTTTCACTCGAAGTGTTAAACATACAGTTGCACCAGATCGGAATCCTCACAAAAGGATCTGTACAATTCCCGAGAATCTAACATTGTAGGAATGACTACTTTTGACGCTCAACAGATTTATCACCGATTCTCCAAAGCTATATCAAGTATCAATGACTTTCCCTTCTGTAAACACTAAGTACAGATTTCAACTGATGCATTCTGATAAATGCATTCTGATAACAAGTGTAACATGTTCTATTAAATTCTCTGCTTAAATTTAAATATACTGTACATGTATACATATATGTGAAATGACAAACCTCTGTACAACCAGAAATGTGGACGATGAATCTATGCTATACCTTTCGACAGCAATGTTGACTGACCACTATGCATATTTGGGCCGTGGTCTAGGACATATCAAGAAACAAGTCAAATTTTCAGTAAGATCTTTTTATTATGTTCAGAATGACAAATTGATCAATTCTATCATTATCTCTCGGATTATAAAGTTTTTGAAAAGAAATGAATATGCCTACACATACTTGCATGTTGTTTGTTCAGAACAGAAATTACTAATGACTTGGGGTACAACAATGGAATACGAGAAGCAGAAACCTTATTTTATTTTTACTTAGAATTTTATCACTTGCCCATGCCTTAATGAATTATTTGGCACATATCTTTTTTATCTATTTCATTTATGCATATATTATTATAAATAGAAAATGTTCTTTTGTTGTGACTTGGCGCATTTTGAATCACCTAGCTGATGTTGAAAAGCACCATTTAAGTGAAGGTATATTAGCACATTGCATATAAATAATGTACTATTACAATAATTTACAAGCAAAATGGTCAAAATAATAGGGAAAATTAAAATCACCATGGATTTGAACATTGATGAAGTCACTGGAGAGGAAATTCAGCAAATTTTATAGATATCACCTTGGATTTACATGTAAATACAGCTAGATTCCTCTTGAGAATAAATTGGCCCATACATTTTAATCAGGATACCATACAGTATACTATATATCCAGGATTGAGAAGCGTAAAGCTATATTATAGATACACTACTGTGTATTAAACCAAGTAAAGCGAATGGTTCAGTAGTTCCTTTTAATGATAGCACGCCACAAGCATGACTAAACACGACTAAATATCTACACAACATGGTCATTAGTGATCCAGCTTTTTTTTTTTTTTTTTTTTTTATCAATCTCTTTTTACTTTTTTTACTTTTGAAAACAAATTTATTATTTGCAAGAAGTGTTTTTCTATTTGATTCTTATTGTTCCTGCGAAAGATTTTGCACAATCACATTGAACGCTGTATCTGACTATGTGTTTGAACATTTGGACACATTAATTACACATAATGCTTGTTTATCAATAAATTCCCCAATCTGATAACTATCTTTTCTGTCCTTCTGGTTATGCATTGGTATAGTATTAGAAACATTTTTCCTTCCTCCTCACGTGAACCGATTCTTGAAAGTGTGTCTGTTCTAGCTTATCTGAAAAATTTGATGAAGGTCTACGTACCAGAGATATGAAAGACAAAATTTTTGATTCCAAGTAAATTAACCAATGCACAACCAGGGTCTGCAATAATGTGACAAAGGAACAATAAAGCATGAACAGCTATGATGATGAGCTACGTATAGTATGTCAGGAGTATAGAGGTAACCTTACTGATATATATAGCATAAGATATACTAGATCATTAATAATATAATAATAAAAGTTTACAAATGTACATGACATATACTACAAACAGAATTGGTAGGTTGACCACTGACAATAAACCTCGTCACAATCACGAATACATTTACATCATTCACCCAAAACTAGTCAATGCAACTTCAGCGTTAAAATTTGGCAACAATAAGGTTGTGTTCAGATAGTGTATCATCGGGGGGGCTCTGGACAATTATATCACAAGTTCGACATGTGACACGAGGTTTGACACGCCAATGGTCAAGACAACCAATCAAAGTGAACTCATCTGTGCATACATAGTTCAACAAAACTTCCGTTCCCCCTGTTTTTAGCTCCAGTCACGATTGATGACTATAATATAAAACAAACTTTGTGTTGTTTACTGAATTGACAAAAACTAAAAAGTTGAACACATCCCTGTCTGCATATACTCAAGTCTTCGATTTGTTCATGATTCTTATGAAAAAATATTAAAGACAAGGTTGCCAACTTTTAATAGTCGTTTGCTTCAAAGGAACACTAGTTTTGTCTGTAATTAAAGAGTCTTTCACACGAAAAGCTGCAGAACATTCTCTACGTGTATACACAGTTTAGGAATGTACTGCCACGATATCGCTATTCATACAAGACTCGCCACAGATATCAAGGGGTGCCAATTGAAAGGTCCATTCAGTGTACATCTATAGCAGTCGACACATATTCCTCTTCTTCCTTTTCTTTTGTAGAGCAGCTCTGGTGGCTGTTTCAAATACATCTCTTACGCCTTCCTTGGTTTTAGCTGAGCATTCCAGGTATCCAAAAGCATTGATTTTTTCTGCTGTGGATCTACCTTCCTCCGCTTTGACTGGTTCCTGCTTCATCTTCATTAGCTCTTTCTTGGTATTTTCATCATTTCTAAGATCTTTTTTATTTCCTACAAGAATTATTGGAACACTTGGACAAAAGTGCTTCACTTCAGGTGTCCATTTTTCTGGGATGTTCTCCAAACTGTCGGGGCTATCTATGGAAAAGCACATGAGAATGACATCAGTGTCCGGATAGGAGAGGGGACGTAATCTGTCGTAATCTTCCTGGCCTGCAGTATCCCATAGGGCTAGTTCAACCTACAACAAAGAGAGAATGTCAGAGAGTTAACTATTGGAAATAATCTGAAGTGTTATTGTTAATTAGGGAAAACTATAAGTAATACAAAGGGACATCAAACAGTACATTCCATGACATTTTCTTTTTTGTTTACATTGGTAAAATCAAATTGATGTCCCTTTAGGTCAAATTGTTAGATGATAATCATGCTTCATGCATTTACAAAAGTCTATGCAACAAAAGAGATTTGAGCTGGTTACAGATTACTAATGCTATTTCCAGACTGATCACTGATATCAAACTATCTATCTGTGATCTACTGAAGTGTCATTCCATCAACTAAGTGGAGCAAACAACAGTACTAATATCAACCTGTAATCTAGACTGGTATAACTAACAGTTTGGTGTATATTTTACAGTATCGGACAATTTAACAATGAAAATACTAAGTACAGAAAATGTGATATATTTATATCGAATAACAACTATCACATTGCAGAGAATATCAAGGTTAATTTTTTTTAAACAGATTTTTACTATAACCTATAGTATATAAGTATATATATATGTTATATACATTATTCTTTAAATTTAGCAAACCTTCCTTCAAAATCAACTAAACACTTCAAGCTTAAGGTACTAGATACAAAAAGAGAGACCAGTACTACTAAGAAAGTGTGGAAAATCTACCAAGACCTACTATAATCAAATAGAAAAGTCAAAGAAAACGTATTGTTTTGTATAAGGAGAAATCAAAACTGGAATACACTTTCTATCAAATTCATCCATGTTTCATTCAGTCCTGAAAAGGGTTCCAAACATTGTATTTGTCTCCTGTCACAGAACTATCTAACCTATCGCTGACTTATCTTCAGCTGACTTTAAGCTACTCTGTGTCTGTAATTGTAAAAAAGATAAATAAAACTGTTGCTGCTACTCGCCTGGAATTTGTTGGATAAAGAAGTTAGACTGTAAGAGTATAGACTTCCCATTAAAAGACATTGTATTGTCTGCCAGTGATAGTGCCTTACCAACATCAGCTTCACTAGTACTGTAATGACTGTTTATTAATAATATGCTTCAATAAAATATCATAAGAAAACAGCATATTGTTAATGTTATTAGTACTTGAAAAAGTATCTTTGATCTAACAGCTATAAAACTGATAACTCATAAAACAAAACATCCAACATCATTCAATATGTAAAACACATATTAGTAAGAACAAATGTTAGCTTGCATTGTAACATGGAGTTTGTGAACTCTGTTTAACAGATTCTGTATAGTCTATGTATCCCTCATGTCAAGGGATTACCATAGACATCCCGCCTCGTTCACATGCATTACAGCTGGTGATCATTATTCTGCTAGCACTCCGTCAAATGTTAGGTGTGGGGGGTACCCTGTAACATGCACACACAAATCATACAAAGGTTCACGCACGGACTCGTCTGTACTGCTTCTGATGACCAGTCCAAGAATTAGTGAGTACTACAATGAAAAAGTCCAAAGTCCAGGCAAAAAGTCAGTACTATGGTGGTAAACAGTCCAGGCAAAAAGTCACTACTACGGTGGTAAACAGTCCAGACATTATTCAGTGCTACAGCAGTAAACAGTCCAGGCATTAGTCAGTACTACGGTGGTAAACAGTCCAGACATTATTCAGTGCTACAGCAGAAAACAGTCCAGGCATTAGTCAGTACTACTGTGGTAAACAGTCCAGGCAGTAGTCAGTACTACGGTGGTAAACAGTCCAGGCATAAGTCAATACTACGGTGGTAAACAGTCCAGACATTAGTCAATACTACGACTCTAAACAGTCCAGGCATAAGTCAATACTATGGTGGTAAACAGTCTGGGCATTAGTCAGTACTACGGTGGTAAACAGTCCAGGCATTAGTCAGTACTACAGCGGTAAACAGTCTAGGCATTAGTCAGTACTACAGTGGTAAACAGTCCAGGCATACTTCAGTACTACGGTGGTAAACAGTCCGGGCATTAGTCAGTACTACGGTGGTAAACAGTCCAGACATTATTCAGTGCTACAGCTGTAAACAGTCCAGGCATTTGTCAGTACTACGGCAGTAAACAGTCCAGGCAATAGTCAGTACTTCGTTGGTAAACAGTCCAGGCATTAGTCAGTACTACAGCGGTAAACAGTCTAGGCATTAGTCAGTACTACAGTGGTAAACAGTCCAGGCAGTAGTCAGTACTACAGTGGTAAACAGTCCAGGCATAAGTCAATACTACGACTGTAAACAGTCCAGACATAAGTCAATACTACGGTGGTAAACAGTCCGGGCATTAGTCAGTACTACAGTGGTAAACAGTCCAGGCAGTAGTCAGTACTACAGTGGTAAACAGTCCAGGCATTAGTCAGTACTACAGTGTTACAGCGGTAAACAGTCCAGGCATAAGTCAATACTACGCCTGTAAACAGTCCAGGCATAAGTCAATATTACGCCTGTAAACAGTTCAGGTATTAGTCAGTACTACAGCGGTAAACAGTCTAGGCATAAGTCAGTACTACAGTGGTAAACAGTCCAGGCATTTGTCAGTAATACAGTGGTTAACAGTCCAGGCATAAGTCAATACTACAGTGGTAAACAGTCCAGGCATTAGTCGGTACTACAGTGGAAAACATTCGGGCAGCATCCACAATATCAAAGGAACTTACCGTTAATCCACATCAGTCTCAAGTCATCATACTTCCATAAAGTTGTACGAGATTCATGTGCTTTACTAAGAATATCAGTGATATTATCACTCGATGACACTCTGAATTGAACGACCAATAGGATCATTTTGCACATGAAATCCTGAACAGTTATCAGCACAGTAATAATAAACATTACATTAACATAACCCATTTTGTTTCAAAGGTACGGAAGTGTATTAGGCTCACGTACGAAAATATTTTTTAGGATAGCAAAAATGTTTTATTTGGCGGCCGCCAGATAATTATATGGCGGCTGCCAAATAAAACATTTTCGTTATCCTGAAAAATATTGTCGAACGTGAGCCTAATACGCTTCCGTACAAAGGCATCTGGTTTCAAATATAGAAATATATTAAACACAAAACTTAAGCTTTGATCAATATATAATGGTATATATTACACAATCGTAATCATTTTAAATCAAAATATACACAATGTTTAGATGAAATTTTTTCTGAAAAGTTACGCAACCATTATTTTTATTACATTATATCACATGTATACCATTTCCAACCATAAAATAGTTAACACTTGGTTTTGGAATATTATATACTTCTGTTAATGAATTTTATTTTATCTGGTTGGGGAACAATGTATCAGTTCCTGTACTTGCATTATTTTTTCTGTAACTCACAATAACTTATTATGTTACTTTTATGCAATACACTCAATTTTCAATATTTCCCCAAAATTATCACTGACACATCATTTAACTCATAAAAAGATAACCCATCATTTTCAGATCCACTGATAAATATTTGTGCAATTGCAATGGGTGTTTAGTTTAAATAACAACTACATATGTGTATAGTGGTAAGAATTTATTTACTATGCATAAATTACTAAAAGTACACAAAGGTTTTACAAAAAATAACACAAACTTATATTTACATGAAACTTAATATTAAATCAAATATTAATATCTTGGTCCTTCTTGATTCTATCTCATTTAGTTAGAGAAATCGGGATTAATCTCAAAACTGGTTATCACAATAAAACATTAAGGAGACATCATGTGACTAAATTAACAAAATCATTACAAATCTAACATGTGGTGTCCAGCTGAGCTATTTGTGAAATTATCCGAGATTTGACCCTATAGTAACGTTATAATGAACATGTCCTACAGATAAATCTGTCATATGAAAGTTCCATACATAAGAATGTACAGAAATACCAGACATGTTTTTAACGAAGAATGGTTACATTAACATCAAATTAAAAGTCAGTACTACATCAGAAACACATAAACAAAATGAAGGAATGTTAAAAGAAATATAAATACATATCAAAAGAAAGATGGATTTTCTAAAATAGCTTTCATTTTGTTATGAACAATATAAAATCACATTCACATTTCAAAAATACAACATAAAATCCACAAAATAAATATCAATTAACTACATCAGTCTGCTTTTAGCATAAATAACTTTACATTGTGCACCTTTTTGTTTATAATTCACTGAACTAATTCCATAGCATCTTGCCACCATCACTTGCTTTTAATGCCTATTGTCCTTTATGTCTGATCTGCAGCCCAATCACTAACATTACCAAGAATTAGTTTTTGTTCTTTCAATGCAAGGTGAAAGCTAAGCTTAATTCCACATAGTATGTCCGTTTTTGTTATTTCATTATGTTCAAAGAACTTTGCAGAACCGTCTGCGCCTTCTTTTCTTTGTTGACAATGCTGCTGCTGTGGCAGCTTCAAACACCTCTCGCACGCCTTCTGTTGTCTTGGCTGAGCACTCCATGTAAGCTTGGGCATGAATGTTTTCTGCCATCGACTGACCTTCGGATGTTTTGATAGGTTCTTGTTTCATTTTCCGTAGCTCTCTTTTTGTATTTTCATCATTTCTAGTGTCTTTTTTGTTGCCAACAAGAATAATGGGAACATTTGGGCAGAAATGTTTTACTTCTGGCGTCCACTTTTCTGGGATGTTCTCTAAACTGTCAGGATTGTCAATGGCAAAACACATGAGGATGACATCTGTATCTGGGTAGGACAAAGGCCGCAGTCTGTCGTAATCTTCTTGGCCTGCAGTATCCCATAAAGCCAACTCTACCTGCAAAGACAAAATGTGACATTCTTTTTATCCCCCGTCCATGGGTGCATTCAACAATTTCAAAATCAAGGGTTCGTACAGGATTTTTTTTTTTACACAAATCTTTCCATGTTTTGCAGAAAAATAAAATGACCTAGGAATTGTCAGCTGAAATGATTCCAATAACCTTGTCATTTTATAAAATTTTTAGTACAATGCTCAGAGAATCACTTCCTTGGCCTGTTCGAACCCTTGAAGTCGTATATCTATATCAAAAGCAGTAGCAAAATTAAAACATGCCTTCATAGTGAACAACAATCATGCAAGATTAACTTGAAACAGCATATAGAATAAACTTGTGGTTCACACTAATTCCAATAAAATTGCTATGGATATTGACTTATTTCTTTAAAAGCTAAAATAGCCATTCCACTTCCAGACTTCATTCCAAATTCACTGTATTTACCATTTTTCTTTTTTTAATGTCACTAAAGGACTTTTGCATGAGATGTTTTGGTATTCTTTAGGATTATCTTATTCTAAATTGTTGTCAAAAATCCTTTCATTACAAATATTACAGTCTTCTTATTTTAGTGTGAACCTCATCATTTCAAATTTAAAGCGAAAGTGCTGATAATTGTGTAATGAAGTTTTATGAAACTGATATTTCAATCCATAAGAATGGCAATAGTAAAATGGAGTAAAATGAAACGATAGACCACAGAATTTTTTCCAGCTTCACCTGAATTAGATCATATAGTAGGAATTGAAAAGCAAAAAAAGTTCAGTTGAATTCTCATATACTTGACAGGTGGAATGCCCTTTATTGCATGCAGACATTGAAAATGACTCACCGTTTGAATTACAATTTATTCTTCAGATGCTGTTCCGCTCCATGTTGTTGGAACAAGTCGGGTCAAAAATTCGCGAAAGTTGTAGATATATAAAAATTAAATGATCCCTTTTCATTTCTATAAACAACTACCACACAATGTAAACTGAAGATGAGGTGAGAAAAATGTGCAAATATCTCCATATATAAAAGTATGAAAGCCATGTGAAAGAACACAGTTGTTTACACTGCACACTGTCTGAACACTGAAGCACCAATATAATACATTACAATAAATCAATTGGAGCAAAATGAAAGCAAACACTTCTACCTATAATAGAAGAGTTCCTTCTTCTGTATTTAGATATATACAACCCATTGAAATCTAGATCTGCATGCAACTTATAATTATTCGACACAACTTGAGTTGATGGCATAGAAATCTCATTTAAACCAGAATGAAGGATAAAGAAAAATCAACCTTAGATTTTTTTGAAGGAGCAAAGATTTCTTACTTATTATACCTGTAACCAGCACTACATCCACTTTTGTTATATAGACTGTTTTACTTTATCTTTGATAGCAGTTTTTTCTGTTTTCTTTATTTCTGAGGTATACAAACCTGTTTTCCATCTACTTCTATATCAGCTACATAATTTTCAAATACTGTTGGCACATAGACTTCAGGGAACTGGTCCTTGCTGAACACAATCAAGAGACATGTTTTACCACATGCACCATCTCCTACAATGACCAGCTTCTTTCTTATAGCAGCCATGTCTGTAACATCAAAATCTGAAAGATATAGCAAGAAATGGCATTTAATAAATTGTAACATTAATATCTACAGCCACAATAAAATTTATGAATTTTGAAAGATTAAAATACAGCAATTATATTTCAGAGATTTGATCTATTTTGTGAAACACAATTTTGCCCTGGTCTCAATAAGTTATTCATATATCAGCGAGAATATCAGAATAGGACAGGGAGACATATTTTATTCGGCTAATAAGACTAAATCACATTGTCATTTAGATTCCGACTTCACGGTCAGCTACCTGAAACAATGTTTGACGTTCTAGATTTCAATCAATTAGATAATTTAGTTACGAGAAGGCTATATAACATCTACAAGGCATCCATGTTCCAATCAGACTCCATTGGCCTGGTCTGTGGATGTTGAAGTCTAAAAATAGGCACACGTTCAGTAAAACGGACGCAAGTATTTCACTCAATCCAAATTATCCTCGATGAACATAATTTCCAGATGCCTTAAAGACAATTCAATTCAATAACATGTTTAAATACGTGTCAAGAATCGGATAAAGCTTTATATACACGATTTTCCAGACATTTTTGGTAGACAGCAGATGCAACGATGATGTCATCAAGATGGCGAATACGGAATTCAAACATAAACCACCAGCAAAAACGTTCGATGTACACGTTTTCTATCACAAAAAGAGCTTATTTAAATGGTGAGTAGGATGGCTTTAAGTTCGTAGTTTCCGATCTTACATCGTTAAATGCATTTCAAGGCAAAATTTGCCGTTAAATCGTAATGACAATGAGCATGCTGAGGTCATTGCCAAATAGGGAAGTGAATAATTATTTCCAAAATTCTCAAAACCTTCATTATTGCGAAAAAGATTATCGATTGTGTTTCAAGTAAAGTATCTACATGAAGATTTATAGACATCTCCTTACCTTTTACCGTGTGTAATTAACCGGTTTCAACTAAGTAAAACGTTCATCTACTGATTCATTCAAGCACCGACCACACCTCAATTGTCCTTAGAGGGGTGATTGAATTGCTTAGGAATTGTGGGAGTCGGATGTTTGTCCAAAGCATCATGGGATATATTCGACTGTGTTACTACTACGCTTGATGCATTTCTCCTATCACTTCAAGCGCTCAAGCGATGCCATTATCAACAGACGAAATACATTACTTCCGTGTTTACTGCGTTGAAATAATTGTTTTTGTGTTATAATTGAAAAGGAATGCAATCTTCCTTTTCACTCCTGTTTTAAAAAAGTATATGGATAATTTTGCAGTCTTTCAATGCAAAAAATACCCATCCCATTATTTTTATCATGAGAAATATTGAAAATTAAAATTAAAAAAATCCATTAAACTTACCTTTGTATCCTTTACAACACAGTAATGACATTAATGCTTTGAAGAGAAAAGTTTATTTAGTTGGCAATCGTAATTCATGCTTATATATCTTCGAACAGTTCATCTAAAAATAACTAACGTAGTGGTGAGCTTTGTTCTGATTGGTCGGTTTCTCTGCCGTAGCTTGAAACTAAAAATAGAATGCTACCTTTTACAGTTAGCTCCCATGAATTATGACTAATGTATAAATATATACTGAGGATCTTGGCTACCCGTCTGTATAAAATTGGTTAATCTTTATTTAGCTTATATCCAGAGAGTTAACTACACATTTTACAAATCTTTAACCCCTACCGGAATTGTATACTAGTTTTTAATGCATCAATTTAGTTAATAATTTGATATATTCTGCTAGTTTAACATATTAGAGATTTAGACTCCTTTGTAATTTTAAAATTATTTTTAACATTAGGTTATGAACTGCCTTATAAATTCTACTTTGAAGATATATGGACTATGATGTAGGAAGTTTAATACATGAACAATGAATACCAATTATATAAAAAATGTATAGATTAATTAAAATAATCCCCTGATAACTTGTACAATTGTTATCCTATGACTTCCGACATGTTTCTGCTTTAACAGTGCCGCTACACCACAGACAGGCCATAATTAATTAGTACATATATTTATTTTCATAATTGTTTAATTTATTTCATTGACCCAACAACTGTCATAATACAAATTTGTTCATACTGTGCTACATTTCAGTGAGCTCAGTTTTAAATAAATAACACAAACACAATTGGAAAAGTAAATGCAAATCATATTTTCATCCTTTATCCACGAGACCCTTCTGTATATACAGATATGTATTGGATATATATTTAGGTTAATTATACAATAATTACATTATTGTATGACGGACAGAGAAATATTATCAGAGATTTAGATAGTGCTATCCGAATGAAGAAAACAAAAACTGTGGTATCTAAATTCAAAATTTAACAACATCTACCGGTACAACCAGTAGTAGAGGAAGAAACGTCAGTAATTGGCACGCCGTTTTGTCATAAAATACATATAAGGTTGCCGTTAAGTAGAAACATATATACATAGAGATTGGAAACTCCGTCTTTGTTGACAGGCAGCGGGACCTCCGGTTTATAGGCATTTCCCCTTGGCTTACTACTTTTAAGTGTATTCTTTTAAACATGATATTTTTTGCATCAACACAAAGTTAAACACAATATCATGGCTTGATGTGACCAGTTTATCAAATTGATGTTATTTATATGATTTTTTTAAAAAAATCACATGACTGTCATACATGTATATATACTAATCAGTCCATCTACCAAAATACAAAAAAATGTATGACAACAACCATTTTCATTGATTTGGCCCCCTGTGCGAAGTGTGTGAACTGAAACGGGTAGGCAAGTCATCAAAACTGGTCTTTGATGGTCCATCAGTTCTCTTTGGATATGAGCATTTGTCTCAAAGTACTTTTCAAAACTATGTCGCCGAACTCGTTTTAAAACGTAAGAAAAATTACACGGTCAGACATTTTAGAAAGGGTTCTTGTGAACAAACCAATATACATGCCATAAATGGAGAGTTATTTCGTTGCACTACTGATCTATCGTCATTTATTTATAGGTAATTTATTTTACAAACCGATTTTTTTTACTTCGTTGATACACGTACGAACATACAGCACGCCAACATGGTTTTATTCCTGATACCCTATAAATCCCTCTAAACTGTATTTATCTGCACTATATCCACTCAAGTTCACCTATTCCTTGGATATCTCAGAGTTTCTCTAAATGTATTAAAAAATATCTTGGACCTTTATTGCTGTCGGGTTCAGGCCCCTAGTTGCTAACTTTAAAACGATCCAAAACAACGGATTCATTTCTCCATGGATTATCGCCAAACTCTATTCTGGAAAACGACAAGCATTTTGTTCAGATATGTTTCAGTTTGCATTCGGCCAACTCCATTTAAAGAACTATCGATGCACATTCGTTATTTTTATGACATGCATATTTTTTTCTGGCAATCCTCAGTATGTTAATAATTGCTGTCAGTACGACTCTTCTTATTGCCTTTGTGCCAATTTGGATGTTTCGATAAATAAAATGGTCAATTTGGTTTTCAGTTCCAAGATTGATCGTATCAAACATTTCATTATTTCAGCAATATTTGGATGATATTTGAAGGGATTTCCTTCCTAGCCCCATCACTTTCGTACTTACAATTATTCAATAAAACTGCCTTTTCGGCTTTGACAATATGGAAAATACTAGTGATGAATTGAGCAAATGTTTATCATATAGCTAACAAAATATTGAGCACATTAAGACATTTATCACTGGATCATGTGCTGACTGTGGCCAGTGTGGGGTGGATTAGCATTCGCTTTTCTGCGTTGGACAACAATTAAATGTATTTCACATCTGAAGTGATATTCATCAGACCATGTTCCATACAAGCGTACACACTAATTATCAAAAAGATTTTAGCCCCCAAAATACCAGAACCAGTTTAATAATTTTTCTTAAATCTATGTTTACATGGTTCATTTAGTCTGACAAATGTATAGCCCAACTTGAACACGTTTTGATTCTTTTGGATGCGATACCTAAACTTCGTCAAAACTGAACTTTAGCGCAACTTATCAAAATCATGAGTTTAAATCCAAAAACATTAGAAAATTTAGATATATTTCTCAATCTGTGTCTATGGATACTCATGAAAAAATGATTTGTTTAAGATTCAGTCATATCGGATGCAATTAAATTAACGTCAACTTTGATGTTATCGTTGCCACTGACAAGGCAGAAAGAAAACAACAACTTAGTTTCGCGTTATTAATAATCGTTGAACACAGGACAAAATGAGCTATATGAACGTTTCCTTACAGAAAGTAACTGTAGGGGAGATATGAACTATAATATATTTTTGGAAGTGCCTTCTTGTAGGTCTCCGTCGGACGGAAATGAACTGTACAAATGTCTCCGGGCAGAAGGCCTCTGTTTGGCTAAAATGAGCTCCACAACTGAGAAGAAAACCTCCTTGGGTTGAAAATACGTTATAGAAATACCTTCTGATAAGCTGTGGAACTATAGCCCCAAATAAGGCTTCTGGTAACGAAACTAAGCTGTACAAAAGTCTTCTTGTATAAGGATCGGACAAAAGGAGCTCTTGAAAACTCCATTGCAGAAGGCTTTTTATGGGACAAAAAGATTATATGATTGGTAAAGCACGAGTTGAAATAGTTTCTTGCATAGCAAAAGATCTCTGTCGTAGGAAAAGGAGCGAGGAAAATTTCTGATCAAAAATGGTTTCTGTATTGCGAAAGTGAACCGTACAAAAGTCATCTTCGAGAACACCTTTGTTTGGGCAAACCGAGTTGTATGAATTCCTCCTCTCAAAAGGCCTCTGTTGGGCAAAATGAGCTGTCGGAATACCCCCTTTCAGTAGGCCTCTGTTGGGCAAAATGAGCTGTTGGAATACCTACTTTAGTAGGCCTTTGTTGGACAAAATGAGTTATACAATTGCTTCCATGCAGAAGGGATATATTGGTCGAAATGAGCAAGTTGAATGTCTCCATTCAGAAGGCCTTTAAGGCCTCTGTTTGACAAAATGAGCTATACAAATACCCCTTTTGGGCAAACCAAGCTGTTTGAGTACCTTCTTGCAGAAGGCTTCACATCTGTTTGGCAAAACAAGCTTTTCGAATACCTTTTGGCAGAAGGCCCCTGTTTGGCAAACCAAGCTGTTTGAATACCTTCTTGCAGAAGGCCTCTGGCAGAAGGTTTCGCATCTGTTGGGCAAAACAAGCTGTTTGAATACCTTTTGGCAGAAGTCTCTGAGTACCTAAATGTATACCCAGAGAGCCTATATTTGGCTAAATGAATGTCTCCTTGTAAGAGGCCTCTTTAAGACAAAAAAGGGCAGTATAAACTTTTTGCAATAGAGCTATGACAATGTTAAAAAACCAACAGCAGAACTGAGTTTAAGTGAAACCTTAAAAAGAGGAGATGAAACAGATCTTTCAACAACAGAAACATTGTCAAACATCTAACAGTAAAGCTGAGACAACATCAAAATATCTACTGCAAATTTTAGACAAATTCAAACTTTCCGCAGCAGAGTTGAGACCAAGTAACATCTATAGCAGAGCTGAAAAATTCATAAAGGCAAACCTCAAGCAGCTGAGCTCTAACCAAGTGAAGATTATGTGAAGATAGAGCTGTTTGCTATATGAGAAATTTCATCACTTCTACCAAGTAAAATGTAAGTACAATGTTCAATGAACAAGGGTCCAAAGGTCCAGACTAGTTCACCTGTTGTCTGATTATCCTGGTGTATATATTAACTTGTTTTTGACTCATTTATTTAAGCAAAGTTAATTACTCTTCATCCTAGCATGCTTTGTGCTGAATATCAGGTCTCTCATTGTCGTAGTAACTGAGAAAAAGTCAATAAAAGATATAAAATTCTTTGACCAAAGAACCTTGAATGAAGATAAATGTAATTCACTCAAACAAACTTGGCAGTTCTTTATACTATACTCCAGGCCCAATATCAGGTCTATGTCTATCCTGTCACAGTTCATCTTTGTTATGATAATGGTAAACCATGTCTATCCTGTCACAGTTCATCTTTGTTATGATAATGGTAAACCATGTCTATCCTGTCACAGTTCATCTTTGTTATGATAATGGTAAACCATGTCTATCCTGTCACAGTTCATCTTTGTTATGATAATGGTAAACCATGTCTATCCTGTCACAGTTCATCTTTGTTATGATAATGGTAAACCATGTCTATCCTGTCACAGTTCATCTTTGTTATAATAATGGTAAACCATGTCTATCCTGTCACAGTTCATCTTTGTTATGATAATGGTAAACCATGTCTATCCTGTCACAGTTCATCTTTGTTATGATAATGGTAAACCATGTCTATCCTGTCACAGTTCATCTTTGTTATGATAATGGTAAACCATGTCTATCCTGTCACAGTTCATCTTTGTTATGATAATGGTAAACCATGTCTATCCTGTCACAGTTCATCTTTGTTATGATAATGGTAAACCATGTCTATCCTGTCACAGTTCATCTTTGTTATGATAATGGTAAACCATGTCTATCCTGTCACAGTTCATCTTTGTTATAATAATGGTAAACCATGTCTATCCTGTCACAGTTCATCTTTGTTATGATAATGGTAAACCATGTCTATCCTGTCACAGTTCATCTTTGTTATGATAATGGTAAACCATGTCTATCCTGTCACAGTTCATCTTTGTTATGATAATGGTAAACCATGTCTATCCTGTCACAGTTCATCTTTGTTATGATAATGGTAGAATTGCCAGATTACCAGGCAGTAAATGTAGCCACACCTCATACCCATAAAGGCATGTATACCTTTTCAAATTGTCAGAGAAAATGCCGTAGCATACCCATTACCAAATACAAAGTCAGGTGCAGTTTGATTGACAGCTGACGATCCCTCAATTTGTCTTACTTACAGTTCTAGTTCTGATTGGGTGTATATTTACTACTGTCTATATGAGAAATGTCCATCTCTTAACACCTGTTTCAGTTGTTTATTTTTCCATTGAGATTTTAGATTAATATAACCTTTTCCACTCCTTGAGTGTGATATAGGGAAATCTCAGCCCTTGGGTAAGATACTGAAGCTGTCAAACACAAGATTTGCCGATTGACAGCATAATTAACTTACTCCAAGGGTTGAAATAGATCTTATCTCACTTTCAAGAGGGTGAATGATTATTTCCTCTTAACATGTTTGCTTTTGAATGTACTTCCTGTCAACATTGTTTAATTGCACAACAATGTTGACGTGATGCATTGGAATGCTATTGTCATGACGGAAGTGTGCGTAGCTCTCTCCAGGTTGTTGAAGCTGTAGAATGGTTACCAGTATATATTAATAATAACTTATATTTAATAAGCATATAAATGTAAGCATTGATAAAAATGGAAGTGCAGCTGTGGCTGTCAGGTGGTTAAAATCTCCCTTCATATTACTACAAGACTTCCATCATATTACTACAAGACTCCCATCATATTACTACAAGACTCCCATCATATTACTACAAGACTCCCATCATATTACTACAAGACTCCCATCATATAACTACAAGAGTTCCATCATATAACTACAAGACTCCCATCATATAACTACAGGCTCTCATCATATAACTTCAAGACTCCACTCATATTACAAAAAGACTTCCATCATATTACTACAAGCCTCCCATCATATAACTACCAGACTTCCATCATATTACTACAAGACTCCCATCATATTACTACAAGACTCCCATCATATTACTACAAGACTCCCATCATATTACTACAAGACCTCCATCATATTACTACAAGACTCCCATCATATAACTACAAGACTCCCATCATATTACTACAAGACTCCCATCATATTACTACAAGACTCCATCATATTACTACAATACTTCCATCATATTACTACAAGACCTCCATCATATTACTACAAGACTCCCATCATATTACTACAAGACTCCCATCATATTACTACAAGATCCCATCATATTACTACAAGACTCCCATCCATCATATATACTACAAGACCTCCATCATATTACTACAAGACTCCCATCATATTACTACAAGACTATTCCATCATCATTACTACAATACTTCCATCATATTACTACAAGACCTCCATCATATTACTACAAGACTCCCATCATATTACTACAAGACTCCCATCATATTACTACAAGATTCCCATCATATTACTACAAGACTCCCATCATATACTACAAGACCTCCATCATATTACTACAAGACTCCCATCATCATATTACTACAAGATTCCCATCATATTACTACAAGACTCCCATCATACTACTACAAGACCTCCATCATATTACTACAAGACTCCCATCATATTACTACAAGACTCCCATCATATTACTACAAGACTCACCATCATAATACTCATATTACTACAAGACTCCCATCATATTACTACAAGACTCCCATCATATTACTACAAGACCTCCATCATATTACTACAAGACTCCCATCATATTACTACAAGACCTCCATCATATTACTACAAGACTCCCATCATATTACTACAAGACTCCCATCATACTACTACAAGACTTCCATCATATTACTACAAGACCTCCATCATACTACTACAAGACTCCCATCATATTACTACAAGAGTTCCATCATATAACTAAAAGACTCCCATCATATTACTACAAGACTCCCATCATACTACTACAAGACTTCCATCATATAACTACAAGACCTCCATCATATTACTACAAGACTCCCATCATATTACTACAAGAGTTCCATCATATAACTACAAGACTCCCATCATATTACTACAAGAGTTCCATCATATAACTACAAGACCTCCATCATATACATATACTATACTACAAGACTCCCATCATATTACTACAAGACTTCCATCATATAACTACAAGAGTTCCATCATATAACTACAAGACTCCCATCATATTACTACAAGAGTTCCATCATATAACTACAAGACCTCCATCATATTACTACAAGACTCCCATCATATAACTACAAGACCTCCATCATATTACTACAAGACTCCCATCATATTACTACAAGAGTTCCATCATATAACTACAAGACCTCCATCATATTACTACAAGACTTCCATCATATTACTACAAGAGTTCCATCATATAACTACAAGACCTCCATCATACTACTACAAGACTCCCATCATATTACTACAAGAGTTCCATCATATAACTACAAGACTCCCATCATATTACTACAAGAGTTCCATCATATAACTACAAGACCTCCATCATATTACTACAAGACTTCCATCATATTACTACAAGACTTCCATCATATTACTACAAGACCCCCATCATATTACTACAAGACTTCCATCATATTACTACAAGACCTCCATCATATTACTACAAGAGTTCCATCATATTACTACAAGACTCCCATCATATTACTACAAGACCCCCATCATATTACTACAAGACTTCCATCATATTACTACAAGACCTCCATCATATTACTACAAGACTTCCATCATATTACTACAAGACCTCCATCATATTACTACAAGACTTCCATCATATTACTACAAGACCTCCATCATATTACTACAAGACTTCCATCATATTACTACAAGACTCCCATCATATTACTACAAGACTTCCATCATATTACTACAAGACTCCCATCATATTACTACAAGACTCCCATCATATTACTACAAGACTCCCATCATATTACTACAAGACTCCCATCATATAACTAAAAGACTCCCATCATATAACTACAAGACTCCCATCATACTACTACAAGACTTCCATCTTATTACTACAAGACTTCCATCATATTACTACAAGACTTCCATCATATTACTACAAGACTCTCATCATATTACTACAAGACTCCCATCATATTACTACAAGACTCCCATCATATTACTACAAGACTTCCATCATATTACTACAAGACCTCCATCATATTACTACAAGACTTCCATCATATTACTACAAGACTTCCATCTTATTACTACAAGACTTCCATCATATTACTACAAGACTTCCATCATATTACTACAAGACTCTCATCATATTACTACAAGGCTTCCACCATATTACTACAAGACTCCCATCATATTACTACAAGACTTCCATCATATTACTACAAGACTTCCATCATATTACTACAAGACTTCCATCATATTACTACAAGACTTCCCATCATACAAGACTACCATCATATTACTACAAGACTTCCATCATATTACTACAAGACTCCCATCATATTACTACAAGACTTCCATCATATTACTACAAGACTCCCATCATATTACTACAAGACTCCCATCATATTACTACAAGACTCCCATCATATTACTACAAGGCTTCCATCATATTACTACAAGCCTCCCATCATATAACTACAAGACTTCCATCATATTACTACAAGACTCCCATCATATTACTACAAGACTCCCATCATATCATATACTACAAGACTTCCATCATATTACTACAAGACTCCCATCATATTACTACAAGACTCCCATCATATTACTACAAGATTCCCATCATATTACTACAAGACTCCCATCATACTACTACAAGACCTCCATCATATTACTACAAGACTCCCATCATATTACTACAAGACTTCCATCATATTACTACAAGACTTCCAACTCTCGGTTTTGAAGTTTGCAATCCAATGTGGAGCAGTTACCAGATAGTGAGTGCAGGTTGATGGTTTTTCCATGGGTACTTTGGATTTTGTCCACCTCCCGAATCTGACACATCCTTCAATGACACTGGATGTTAATAGGACGTTAAACGACAGAAACCGAACCAAAAAAAGAAGACAAAGCCAGATTTAGTGTTATAGGTTTATTATAGATCTCTACCCCAGTACTATCTGTAGTCCCCGTGTAACGGTGTCATGTATTATAAAAGACAGGTTTGCCTATCATTCTCATGTGTCTAGATGTCCAAACTATCTATAAAATATCTATATACATAATTTACACACAATTTTTCACATGTACAGTCAAACCAATTTTTCACATGTACAGTCAAACCTGTATTACATATACACTTGTGATGTTCTTATGATTCCATAACATATACACTTGTGATGTTCTTATGATTCCATAACATGTACACCTTTAATGTTGTAAAGTTTTGAATCTCCTTTTATGCATTTCATAATTTTAACATTACACAAATCATGTTGCAGAAAAAAATATACTGTTAATACAGCACAAATCTATACTCTGTACACCATTAATGTCAACTTAAAGACAAAATGGCTGCTGAATACAATAGAAGACTACAATTCAGACCCAATCATAGTGTCAGAAGGCCATTCTAGATAGGTGGTCATTTATCTAAGGTTCATTCCACAGAATTATGTAGACTGTATACATAACGGAGGTGGCCGCCTATTACAGGTGACCCCCTCACACAAGTTTCACTGTATTTTCATATCACATACTGTCATAGTCCTACTTGTAAAGCACACATTCCATCATATTATTCTTGTAAAATCTCAAAGTTTTGATCTAATCCCCTACATTGTGCTTATAACACTCATCAATGCTATACTTTGTGAAATATATTATAAATAACATAATGTAGTAATGAAAAGTTTTCATCGTTGATAAAGAGAGTTAATTATACTTTAAATTGTAGCATTTAGCTGGCAGGCCTTTGGCCAATCCACTAACCTATTATGAGCAGACTTTGTATAAGGTCATATGCTTCTTATTTTCTTCCTAATTACATAATCAAACATATAAGAATTGTGTTATTGAAAATACATTTTATACTTTTATTAACCATGTAACTATGTAAACATGCTTTTGTTTTAATTGTCTCTACAGATAATGGAGTAAAATTTTAACATTATGTTAAATGCATGTTTCTACAAAAGAAAAAGACAATTTCGCAACGACCTATACCTATGTAAAATAAAAAATAAAAGATTTTTGCATATGAATTACTTATTTTTTCTTCTGAACGCTACATTCAGATAACAGTGTTATATTCCAATAACAGCGTTATATTCAGATAACTGTAGGATCATTTTAGCCCACTGTCTTAAAGAGTTGCTTCCCTTACCACATGGAAGGACAATAGAAAGTTTGATGATGATTTGATCAGACAGACATTTATAACAATGCCCCTTGTACTCACCAATTACTCACACAGAAAATGTGAAAATAAAATATCTTCATTTCATTTTTTAACAAAACATCAGGTAACAATTAGGATCATAAACCTGCTACATATTGTACAAATGTAAATAGAAACAATAGAAAATTAGGGAATAACACAGGGAATTGGCACATCAATATGTTTGTAAAATTTTAATTTGTATCGTTGTATGCCAAGTCTCTGTGCTATTTACATCCTCTATATTCCAGGGGTTACTATCATCGTCTTTATATCAAACCCTTGACAATGTCATGGAAAAGTTGAAGGCATTTAAGGAGAAAAAAACCCCTGACCAATCAAAGGCCAGCAGAGGCAGAAAAACAAAGAGCAAAGGCAAATTTCTTATTCATAAGGTCTACCATTATTTGATTCTTTTGATGTACATGGAAGGACCAAACTTCAAGTCTCATCTGTTTTTGTTCAATTTTGCCATGGTTTAATATGGATATAATGAGTGTGATAGTAACCCCTGGAGTATCGAGAGTGGAAAACAACACATTGGTATGTTTGTAACAATTTAATTTGTATGTCTGTTGTGCCATGTACCTGTGTTACAGTCTGTCAGTACATAAATACAATACCTCACTCTGTACATTATACATTTACAGTTGCACATCCCCAATGTTGTAATAAATACATAATTATTATACCCAGTATCCGGTCTTATAGTGCTGAACTTTGACCTTGCACATATACATTACATTATTATGTACGTTGTTTTCAATACAATAATCCATATGTTTACATATATCACATATCATAAATCAGCAGATGAAAGACTAGAAAAGACTTTATATATTACATAATCTTTCCACAACAAAGAAAAGACTTTATACATAGGTATTAGATAATGTTTCCATAACAACCTTCGTCATAGCTATCACCCACAACCAGTATGTGACCTCTGAACTCTGACCTCTATATAACAGGTCTGAAAACACAATGGCAGTGATGGATATTATCAATATTATTCTGATATGGAACAAGGAGCTTATTTAGTGAACACTTATTAAATACAATCACTTTATAATACCACAAAACTTAACTAGTAGTGTTATTTGACCTTGAACATAACAAAAGGTCACAAGAGTTATTTGACCTTGAACAGAACAAAAGGTCACAAGATCAAACGAGATAGAGAGAAAACATTATATAGTATCCTTTGGTGGTCACTTGCAGTTAAGATTTGTTCTGGAGAATGTCCATGTCGTTTTAAGTCCTTATGTATGAAGATGATTCCCTGTTCCATTGAATTACAGAGTAGGTGACCTTGAATCCTTACCCAAGGACGTATCAGTATTAATATCCTATGACCTGTCATAATGGCAATCCGAGATGAAACCTTGACAGATATGATAGTGTAACATTTCAGCCCTCTCCTATGTTGTGCCGTTGAGGGCGGTTGACATTGGTGGGACCAAGAGGGCGCGGTATTGGTGGAGGGCGTCCTTGAGGGCGCGACAGACATTTGGAGAGGAGGAGGTGGTACAGTCAACCAGGTAAGGGTAGAGCTGTATAACCTGCTTCCATACACTCAGCTCCACTGTAACAACCAATGGTAAATAGTAAGGGTTAAGGTCTAACAAAGGAATATGGGACGACAAAGCAAGTCCAACTGTGTAGACGAAATAGCTTGTCAAATTCGAAGTATTTTATCAAGACAAAATGAAACAAACATTGTTACATGATACAGAATTAATAATAGAAAATAAAAGAAGACAAAAGAAACAAATTTAATAAAGTTGAAAGCAATAAACACTATTGAAGAAAGATTGAAGGCCAAAGGAGGAATCTAGCCGGCTAAAGCCATGATGTTCAAATGAAAGGGATAAATATAGACATAGCACTATATACAGACATTATGATACAGAATTGACTACAGTATAAAGTTTCCATATATTTGTAGATCTATTGACATCATTAGTGGATCCCAATACTCCGTCTTTGCCTATTACAGAGTACTTCCCGGTAGAGATAAGTATTGATTGTGACATCATTATTTTGTGAGAAAAATACGATGTTACGTTTGCAAACACATGATGTCACAATCAATACCTACCCACAAGGGAAGATAACTTTATAATCTGCAAAATCCAAACTGTAAACCATCATAAGTTCCCATACACAGAACAAGGGACAATTAGACATTGTTAAACCTTACCATTTCCAGGTGGTGCCTTTTTCAGTGATACCAGTAGAGTTGTTATTGCCTTGAGTACTGACGCCATTTCAGCTAAACGTGGCCTGGAATGAAGAGATACATTCTGAGGGAGGTCTTTGTTACATCAGTTTTAATGGATTTAAAAATCTAATTCAAACATATTATCACGGAAGGTTTGGAGGATGATTTTTTCAGGTCATACTTTTGGAGAGAACCTTTACAATTTATACTGGGAAACTGTAAAATCAAATTAACCGATTCTCCTCTGGAGTTCAATTATGGACTGTTTCTATCCTTGAACTAGAAGAGTCCAAATGTATCTACAGGGTGAATGAGTATACACTATCACAGAAATTTTAGGGATACTGTTTCTAGTCATACCTCGGGAGAGGACATTTGCCGCTGAGCTTCTCATCATCAACATATTTCTTGACGACTTCCTGGCAGCGCTGCAGGAGAGACAGGACTGCCAATTTTGTGATGGTTCCCTCTTCTGATTTTGTCTGGCTGATGAAGGAGAACTGTAGTAACGTTTCAAAACAGGTTTTGGCAAACTCCTCTCGTAACTTTCGACTCGAATCAGTATCTATTGAGACAGAAAAGAGCAAATAATGGGTACATAGAGTTATGTATTGTTGGAGACCCATGGTTGATCGCACTAAGCCTCTGCAGAACATAATCAATCTCCGATGATAAAAGTTATGTAGTAATAATAGGTCTAAACAAGCAATTCCAATGTCTTAGCTTATCAAATTACAAACATGATTATCAACATCATATCATACAATAGTTATAGTTACCTGACTAAATCTAATAAACATTATACATGTATTATCTATATTTTAGTTTTACTTGTAAATCTTACTTCAATTTCTAGCTTGATTTCCCTATAAGGAGTTTTACAGACATTGGTTTACTTGTACTTGTATATAACATTTTGTTTTTAGCTTAATTTACCAATAAAATTGTCGGATGTTGTTGAGTGAATTGAGCCACGGTTGAGCAGCTGCATGATACGCTTAACAAAATCCTTTGGCATTGTACCAGCGTAGGGCAGGATGTCATCTCGGACCATCTGTATCACCTAAAACATAATCGGGCCAATTAACTTCAACAAATATAACAGTGTAACTATTATTTGAACAAAAGTTACTAAATGTTTATAGCGAAACTCATGACATAACTCATTTGAAATTAGTAAAACTTTAAGATACTGTATATTCAAATTAATAATTTGAGTTAGATGTCCTTTAAAAAAACCATATGTAACAAGACAAAGCAGAAAACCGATGTTTCGAAATGTTTCGAAATGAAGTAAAACCACATTTATGAATGATTGAGATAACTATACTTTCAACAATATAAAATATACCACAGTACATTGTAAATACTAATTAATGCATTAATGCAACTGTTTCAAGATTTGTGTAACCTTGACCTTGCATGCTAAGTATCCTTGTCACCTTGTTAAAAAACCTTGTGTGACCTTACCTTACAATCAATAGCCTCATCTCTCTGGAAATCTTCAACAGACATGGTGGGTGGAGACGTACTGAAACAGAGTTATTTCCCTTTGAGTACCAAAGTTTTGTCAATGTGTAAACGTATCTTCTGCAATAGTTTGGATGATGCACTGATAATTTATGTTTAATTCAACACTTACCTCTTGGAAAACAGAAATTCCTCTAGAGTATGAGCTAGTTCTGGCCACATAGACTGAAAGGCAGCTTCTACAAAGGATACACATATACAGTAATATAAACATTGGCTTAGAAAATACAGTTCTCTATATAAATACAAAATGTAAATTTCACTATATAAATACTAAGTGTAAATTTCAATTCAATCTTGTTTTACAATGATTTGTAATTTCTTCATCTACTGTATTTACTTACTTAAAATTATAACACAATAGCTCATATCTGTCTTCAATGAGTGGTACAGCGAAACAAGTTACCTGCCCTTGATTGTGAAGTTACCATTTTAAGAGTGAAAATTGCGTTGTCTCCTTAAGACATGCTCACAAAAACATCATTTAACAATCAATAACTACCAACAAGGGCAGATTAATTTGTAATATGTAAATGCAGAAACGATATCAACAACTTTCAGCTTGTAAGTATCTAAAAGCTGTATAGATACCAACTAAGAAGACAATCAGTAGAGAATGTAAGCAACTATCTTCTTGATGAAAGACACAAAATTCATGATTCTTTTTATGCATTGTCAGAACAAGTTACATACCATGTTTCCTAGCGACAGATAGGCCGACATTGAGGATGGTGAGGAGAGACTGAATGACGAGTGTCCAGGTTGTCGGGGACGGGCAGTTATACTTGTAACCCAAGGGTAACCGGAACGTCTGAAAATACAAAATTACAACAATAGTAAATCAAATAGGATTCTGGCAGTTAAGTCAGGACTAAGAGTATCCTTAAGTATCTAGGATGGTGTTTAGTCGACCTTTTCGAACTAGTAAATATAATTAGAGTTATTGCCCTTTTGTTTTGTATGCGTTTTGGATAAAGCCAAATTATCTGACATGTGTCATCTTTAAAGGCCCGCTACCTTTCCGAAACGGCTTTTAATTTTTAAAATGGGAAACTTACCGTTAATACTACACGTGTCATCACATTCTGACCAATTTGATTAAAATAAATAAAATGTTAATTTTCATAACGCGGGTCATCTTATGTTTCCCGCCGTCATCCTAAATATCGCTCGGTAGTTAACTATCACTGCGCCAGACGGCAAAACAGCGAAATAACTCTCCACTGTTAACATATATTACCCAGGATATCTTGCATATGTTTGGTGTTGTAACCTAATCTTAGGCCATCGGTATATATTTTCTGATATTATTAATGTTTTTAAGAAACCTTTATGTTTTCCTCCGGAAAGGTAGTGGGCCTTTAATATTGGTGCTTAATTAATATTCTGAAAATATACTATGTTCCTGTAATGTCTATGGATGATCACTGAAAAAATCTGATCAACAGATTTATAACATGTTCTGATTTATTTGGTGTTTTGCAATGTTCATCGATCATCAAAACACAGGTTCTACTTTTTAAAAGTTAAAAGTTCTATTTACACATGGCAGTGGATGAAGCACAAGAACTACAGCATATATATGCTGATACAATTGGAGTACATATTTAATAAATAATGGAGTTATGAATTAAGAAATCATCGTGTGAATAACAAAATTAAATATATAAGTGCAATACTACTTTGTAAAGAACTCTGCATACTTCCTGTGTGTCAGCAGTAAGAAAAAGCTCTAAATGAGAGATAATGTACCCCCTGATGTAGAGAAGCTTCCTGATTTAAAATTGCTATCAGTCTAAGTAAAAGCCTTAAGGGCTAAGTTTTATTATGGCACTTTCATTACATGTGCAGGTACCAGCATTTTGGGTTCAACTTCTTGGTTGAGTGTCTATATAATTTTATTCAGTCCACAGGGGACTTGACATTTCACAAGTTACTAAATGTTTCAAATTAACACAATGAGGATTTTGTTCAAATAGAAATGTACCTGTATAAAAAACATTTTCAGCAAACTTGTAGAATTGAAAGTTTATGTCATAGAATTGTAATCCTTGGATATTTTTTCATACTGAAACAACTCCACTCCTGAAGATAATTGGTGTATCATTTCTGTTTCTACTGATTGTCTTCCTTTGACTTAAGTTGTCTCCCCTTACATGAGAATCATCCCATTCACAATAACCTGCAATCTCTATCCAGTGGTTGTCTCACTTTGAGAAAAGTCCCCCCCCCCCTTACAGAGGATCGTCTATAAACAGTTATCCCCATATCCACTGGTTATCTCCCTTTAACATAAGTTGTCTCCCTTACAGAGGATCGTCTATACACATTCATCCCAATATCCACTGGTTATCTCCCTTTGACATAAATTGTCCCCCTTACAGAGGATCGTTTATACACAATCATCTCCATATCGACTTGTTACCTCCTTTTGACAGAAGTTGTCTCCTTTACAGAGGATCGTCTATACACAATCATCTCTATATCCACTGGTTACCTTCCTTTGATATAAGTTGTCCCCCTTACAGAAGATTGTCTATACACAATCATCTTTATAACCACTGGTTACCTCCCATTGAAATAAATGTTTTTAAGAAACCTTTATGTTTTCCTCCAGAAAGGTAGTGGGCCTTTAATATTTTCCTCCAGAAAGGTAGTGGGCCTTTAATATTGGTGCTTAATTAATATTCTGAAAATATACTATGTTCCTGTAATGTCTATGGATGATCACTGAAAAAATCTGATCAACAGATGGGGAAATTTATAACATGTTACTAGTTACCTCCCTTTGACATAAGTTGTCCCCCTTACAGAAGATTGTCTATACACAATCATCTTTATAACCACTGGTTATCTCCAATTGACATGAGTTGTCCTCTCTTACTGAGGATCGTCTATACACAATCATCTCTATAACCACTGGTTATCTCCCTTTGACATAAGTTGTCCCCCTTACAGAAGATTGTCTATACACAATCATCTCTATATCCACTGGTTATCTCCCTTTGATATAAGTTGTCCCCCTTACAGAAGATTGTCTATACACAGTCCTCTTTATAACCACTGGTTACCTCCCATTGACAGAAGTTGTCCCCCCTTACTAAGGATCGTCTATACACAATCATCTCTATAACCACTGGTTATCTCCCTTTGACATAAGTTGTCCCCCTTACAGAAGATTGTCTATACACATTCATCCCAATATCCACTGGTTATCTCCCTTTGACATAAATTGTCCCCCTTACAGAGGATCGTTTATACACAATCATCTCCATATCGACTTGTTACCTCCTTTTGACAGAAGTTGTCTCCTTTACAGAGGATCGTCTATACACAATCATCTCTATATCCACTGGTTACCTTCCTTTGATATAAGTTGTCCCCCTTACAGAAGATTGTCTATACACAATCATCTTTATAACCACTGGTTACCTCCCATTGAAATAAATGTTTTTAAGAAACCTTTATGTTTTCCTCCAGAAAGGTAGTGGGCCTTTAATATTGGTGCTTAATTAATATTCTGAAAATATACTATGTTCCTGTAATGTCTATGGATGATCACTGAAAAAATCTGATCAACAGATGGGGAAATTTATAACATGTTACTAGTTACCTCCCTTTGACATAAGTTGTCCCCCTTACAGAAGATTGTCTATACACAATCATCTTTATAACCACTGGTTATCTCCAATTGACATGAGTTGTCCCCCCTTACTAAGGATCGTCTATACACAATCATCTCTATAACCACTGGTTATCTCCCTTTGACATAAGTTGTCCCCCTTACAGAAGATTGTCTATACACAATCATCTCTATAACCACTGGTTATCTCCCTTTGACATAAGTTGTCCCCCTTACAGAAGATTGCCTATACACAATCATCTCTATAACCACTGGTTATCTCCCTTTGACATAAGCTCCCCCCCCCCCTTACAGAAGATTGTCTATACACAATGATCTCTATATCCACTGGTTACGTCCCATTGACATGAGTTGTCCCCCCTTACTGAGGCTCGTCTATACACAATCATCCCCATAGCCACTGGTTATCTCCCTTTACCCCAGGTTGAACCCTGTTCTATTAAATGAGTAAATCCAATATATTGTATTTAGACAAATCTTTTGCCAAATTACATTCCTACTTGTTAAGTAGTATATATATAGAGCGTACATGTACAAGCTTTTAACTTACATGTAATTCAAATGTTAAAATGTCATCCATTTATTATCTGACTTTGGGTACTTATTGTCATCCGTATAGGTAATGCCATGTCACATAAGTATGAAGTTACAATGACAAGTACTGTAATTAATTGAGAGATTATAGTGTGAAAAATGAGGTAACACAGAAAAAAGTACAGTTGGGGTCATTCTTTTACATGGTAAAATCTACCTTTTGTTTGTTTTTCATATGAATAATCAAGAATGTATCTTTTGAATAATTGACATACTTTTGAATAATTGACATAGAGTGAAAAAAGTACCTGGTGCATTTTATAACCTAATATGTTCATGTAGCTGGCAAGGGACAAAACTGTTTTCTTCATTTGGTTTGATAATGCCATTCTTAACTGACAGATAATTTCACCTGATTCTTTGATTTTTTGGGGTATACTATGAGTGTTCACATGCTTGTAGGAGTTCTGTGTCTACCTACATTACAGGTGATTTAGGTGATGTACACAGGTGTGATCGCGGTGACCTACAGGTCAGGTATATTTACTGTGAGGAGATAACCAGAGTGGTGTTATGTCACTCTTCCCACCATTAAATCATCTAACATAAGATAATGCACACACAGGTAACGTACAGGTGTGTAACAACCTGTCGGTCAGTGTCCTTATCCACTGCTGACCACTCAACTGACCACTGGTATATAAAGCGTACGCATTCTTCGGTATATCATACAGAAATTTAGTTCCTACATGGGTCTGTAAATCTGAGACAAGGTATCCTTACGATGTGTCATATATGTCCATAGATATCACCCAAGAAATAAAGGAATTAATGTACATTTGTAATATGGTACTGGTCTTCAATCGATTAGCATCACCATGAAAAGGTGGCTTAAAGTTGGGTTTTCTGATGATTTTAACAATGTAACTTGTTTAAACCGAATGTCTCCGAGATCAGCATATCTGGCTAGTATATATATATATATTTATAGCCAGGGTTCTGGATTATACATGGTGTTTTATTATTGTAAATTGGGAAGGAAATGCTATACATGGATAATTATGTCAGATTAGACAAGGATCCAGACTAGACAAGAGCTGGTTTTGACAAGTTATACTGAATATATAATAAAAGGTTCAACAATTAAGTAGTGATTTTATTTAAGACTCTCACGGAGCATCTGTATGTTGGTTGGAGTGGCTGAATCCTTCCCTTCCTGGGACACTTAGCCATTATTATGGCCATTTCAAATATTTTTAGTAAACATGTTATATGGACCGTGATATTGACCATTCAAGTACATCCACTTTGGTCCAATATGATAAACTATCACCTGACCTTGTTTGAGAGTGGTCAGTTTGACTGGACAAGGACAAGGTCCAGTTCATTGATTGTAATAATAATGGCTGCTCAGTAAAACTGGGATTGGATTTCCACCCATCATTGTCTGACCAGTCTTTGATGTTGGTCAGTCAACAATCTAATGTATTATGGTCAGATGTCCAGAGTGGTCAGCAGTACTCTAATGTCATGGTCAGTGGCCTGGTGTGTCCAGGGTGGCCATAGTAAATGTAATTAGATCTAATCTGGTTGTAAATGCTTTTAACAGGGAGTAAGGTTACAGGGATATAAATTCTCAGTAGACTGACCACTCTGCTGATCATATTCTATATTATCTCTCCTAACTGGAAACTAAAATCACAGTAACAAACATCACCCAGCTACAGTATACTTTAATAAGGTTGAGACTGCATGATGGCAAGTCAGCAATACTAGGGAGATGAAATATTGTCACAACTTATACATACCTATCATGTACACTGTATATTCAATTAACCTAGCCCGCTTTGATTTAATAAATCCCTTTTTACGCAAAGCCATCCAAAAGCCTTTACTTATACATTGTAATTCCTCCAAATATTTATTACCATGATGTAAATTGCCATCTTTGTGTCTTTGGGTCACAGTCAGTCAATACAGTGTATAGCCACCTGTTTATTTGTTTACAGCTATCATACATTATATTGCCATAAGCAATGACTACCTATATTCAATTTACACCATCAATTATGTGTATATGTGTGATATAAACTTAGTTATGGCACACCGTGTAACAACCATATGTATAACTTACAGCAATGTGTAAATAATGTGTGTAAACAAACAAATACACATTTACCTATTACATAGATATGGCGTCTTCAAATTAATAAGAAAATATAATGAACTATGTAAATAAACAAATACACATTTACCCATTAAATAGGCATGGCGTCTTGAAATTAACAGGAAAATATAATGAACTTATGTAAATAAGCAAATACATGTTTACTATAATGTAGCTAGGCCTGACATCTTGATTTTATCAGTTATCATCATCATTGGAGATTCAATTATTTCATATTTTGAAGTAATAAAAAAACTGATGTGTTATCACCTAAGTTTTCACATTCCTATAATGTTTTGTCATTTAATGGTATGGCAGTATGGCCTTTCATGGGAGAGTGGAAGGAGATTGTTCTCCTCTTTTTATACAGAACAATTTGGTGTGACACAATAGCCAATGGTGAGTAATTCCACACCACACTGTCTATTGGTCAGTCAGTGGTCAGTCCATAGTCACTCAGACCATGATTAATGAGGGACAGTATGAATGGGATATCCTGGCTGGCCTGTGGAGAAGAGAAAGAAGGCCTGCCAGCTTGCTTCTGTAACGCAAGCTATCTCTATATAGATTTCCTGTATCTCTCTTTCATCACAAAACATACAATGCCCACCAGTCAAGCTGGTGAGGCCCTATTAAATTCTTTAGCTTCCTTTGACCACTCCTTTTCAAATTAAGACAAACTGAAGTTTGGGAGGCAGGGGTCACAACCTCTAACTTCTGACAATAAGGCAGAATGTTATGTAACACAGTGGAATCTAGCACAGGAGGTCATCCCCCACTAATCCTGGCTAATGTTGACCATTAGTGACCAGTACAGAGGCTGACCTACACTTAAAGCCATGTGGTCAGTACTATAGGGCTGACCATACCAGACCAATGTAGCTATATAGGTAAGGCTCTGACAACTTGTATTTAATATAGCAGATTTTGTTATTTGAAATGTTAATATATATTTATTTTATCACACAATGGTAATATTTTAGGAAATAAGTTGATTTTTTCGTAAATCATTAATTGATTGATGTAAAGAAAACCTTTGATCTAGGGCCAAAAAACTGATCAATGCATGAATGAAATATGTGCAGCTCTATTCAAATCAAACATAGTCTTTAAATTAATTCACAGAAAATTTAATCTAATGATTATTAATTTAAGTTAATGAAGTATAAATGGATGAATTATGAACAGTAAAATGAATGGAATTGAACTGATTTTTAACAGTAAAACTATCTCAGCTGACTATTCTTAAAACAAATGATCTCCCCTTGTTTAATCTCATACACCCCTGAAATTTTATAATGAGCTGTTCCAACTTTAGTTTAGAAGAGTTCAAATGTGTCTGTAGGGGTGAATGAGTGTATCACCCAAACAGCCCATATATATCCTCAATGCATATGATGATGTAATTCGTACCTAAGACCTGTGTAATTAGATTTCCTATATATAGAGCCATGGATATATGATATAAGCATGGTGAGGTCCCTTGAGAGACAACGTACTGGGTCCATGTTGATCCAGTGTATAATTAATGAGAAAAACTGACCATGATCCTATCAGTATGTTACAGTTACCTACGATCTGTTCAAATTACTCAAGTATGTAAACATTCGACCATGCACTAGTTCTAGTTCTCAAATACCAAATTGAACTTGAAATTAAAATATTTCTCTATGACATGACAAACGGCTCCAACCAGAAAAAAACAAACAAAACCTAACAAACAAATTTGATGGATTTCTCTTGATAATTTAACCTTGTTCATGTAACATGAGATTAGGCTATATATAGATAGTTACCTACTGTACTGAACACAATAAGAGCCTAACATTTTAACCAATGTATAGTTTATAAATTGCAAACTTCAAGAAAAGTTTTTTCTTTTTAAATATTGAGGATTGTTTCAGATTTCTTTATCGTTTTGAATGAGTAAAGTTCAACATCACCATTGAGTGCCACAGACCATATAACATTGTATAGTAACACCGACCCACTCCTTTTACACTTGTTAGTAAATATTGATATTGCTTATTGATCACCAAAAACAGACAATCAATATATGACTGAAATTTGAAATAATATAGCTCATGTATTTACAGGATTTTGAACTTATTCAATTGATCTTGCATCGTTATTCGATATCCATAGTGTTGTCTTATAATTCACACATAGTTGTCACAAGCTGTGATTTGATGATTATATCTTACAACATGTTTATGTATTTTTTATGTGAACAGTTATACTAGTTTGTTACAATCTATATATAACTGTTACCTGTGATAGGTGTATTACTAACGACTATTGTCCACCTGGGCTGCCCAGTACTGATGCCCACATGACTTTACTAATCCCTAATCCTCCTCTCCTTTCATTATTTCGTAAACACACTTTAATCCTTCACCCATGACTGCCTGATACCAGGGTGCGATTATTTCCCCTAGAAAACACCTGTAAGGGGAAGGTGATTAGAGAGTAACTGTTACGTAAGTTTACAAGAGTGGACAGGTACACGCAGGTGATTCAACTCGTTCCTCAACAACACTTAAAGCCAGTCTGTTATAGACACTGGGCTATTGGCTTTTAGTTCTGGCATTTTTCTGTTTGTCTTCTAGTATGACGGAAAAATTCCATTCACATGATTAAGGTTGGGATTAATGAAATTCCCAAGCCCGTAAACACCTTCATACTATACCCATACAATATTCAGTACTTACTATAAAAGTATATTAGTACTACAGGGCGCCACACAAAATTAGTGTCTCTGTTTTGTTAAAAATACACAGCATACTTTTTCTGTTTACTCTATAATTAGCCCAGTATCATCAGATTTATGTGGGCTATATTCAAATTGTCCATCTCTATCCATCCGTAAACAATTATCAATTACCACTATGATATATTACTAAAAAGGTTCTAAAGAGATCGTTTAATTAAATCATATTTGTTTGAAATTATGAAAATTAATGCAAAATGCATTTGCATCATATATTTAAAGATGCTCCACTGCCGACAGAGCATAAATGATATTAATCACTTGAACAATAATTGGTGTTTAATCGTGTATATATATGTCTAATTACCGGTAACACAAAAAATATTATAAAATAATTTATTTTGCCTTTGGTGCATGCGCAATCAGTACTTAATTCCATATAGGATATAGTGCCACGGAATTTTTTCGGGATGCAATTAATTATTTTTTGTAACTTTAACTTGAAGTGAAATTAGAAGCTCAAACTGTTCAATGGTGGTAATGGTGTAAAGTAAGTAACTTTTGTAACTGAAGAGAAATACTAAATCGTCTGCTCGTGTTTTTGATAGTGAAAAAATGTCATTTGTCAGCGGTGGAGCATATTTCTTTAATTAATTTTGCTCAAATGTAATGGAAATTTTAAAGGTTCTGTTAGAACAAAGTTGTGCATAATATATTTTAGGGGCAATATAAAGATGGTAGCTATCTTGGATCATTTAATTGGTACCACTTTTATACTGTCTGATACATATTTCATATGTACATAGTTTGATTTCCTTGGTGCATATCATATTTTGGGACCGATATCAGAAAGCAAGATCGATGACCAATCTCTGCATCTCTTGTATTAGATTTTCTCTTCACATTTTATTAGTCGATCGATTACAATAGAATGTTGAAATGACTTTTACCATTCAGGTCACCCAAACATTGATCTTCATCAGTTAACTTTTCATTGCAATATTTTTCTTAAAATTCCACATGCAATGAATGCATGCAGTTTTTTTTAGTTCCCAGCATATTAGACAAATATTGCTAATAGATAGCCATTCAAAATTTGACAATCAGAGTTTTTTTTTGGGAGGGGGAGGGGGAAGGGGAATCTTTGCAAGCTGATACTTATTTATTCAATTGTTCTCTTGAAATATTTTCCCATATTTACGTATAGCCTTTCACAAATATGGTAGCGAATATCGGACACTATATATCCCTCAAACTCTGAACATGAACATGTAAGGACCCTGGCATTAAGAGTATATAGATACCATGCTAGTAGCCGGATGTTGTTTGGAGCTTTTTGTCAGGGAACTCCACCTATCACTTTTCTTTGCAAAAATCTGGTAGCTATATAAGGTCCTAATACCATAGCAGTTTCTAGGATTTAAAAGAAAGCAAAATCAAACAAATTTCAATACAAATTTATAATTATTGTAGCTATAATGGACTAGAAATTTTGATAGGCATTTGAAGATTTCAAGGTTACCTAAGGTCACACACTAGATCTGCATCATTTGTCCTTGAGTAAGGTCACAGTGCTGTAACACTCTGTCATATATTGGTCTAATGTCCAGTTAAATGACCCCTGTCCAAACATTCTGTACAGTTACACAGATAGCCATAACACTGTGCCATAGTGGTGCTATTCTCATTGCATCACTGCTGGTAAGATTGCAGAAGGAGACAAACAAAATGGTCTGCTCACTGTGTGGGACCCTATACACAGTAGGTGTTGGGTGACCTTGACTGGGAGTAACATATAGCCAATATAAACACTAACAGAAATACACTGCCTTACATATTTATGATAATAAAAGAATATAACAATATTCAATATGTGATAACTTAAGTAGTTTTTTTAAAAGTATGACATTGAACATTGTTTATTTATTTGTTTATCACAACCCCTCAACAAAGAATTGGAACAAACAAGCAAGGTCCTATGGAGTGATACATCCCAGTAGATAACAATAAGGATATATGGTCAGGCAGCTACCTATGGATATAGGGCTCTCATTGATTTGGAACCCCAGCTAGGTCAAACCCCTAACCAGACCCTCTCACTGATTTGGACCCCAACTGGGCCAAAATCTGGACTAGAGGGAACATTTATGATAAACAGGTTTTACATTAACCACATATCTAAATCACATCTGTTGGAATACCATGCCATTGCAATATATGAAAGAGGAACTCTGCTTATAATAAATTATCTATGAACATCTATAAAACATTTAAGGAAGACTTTATATGTATGGCCATGACAGCTAGAACAGGACTTCCTGACTTTAGCCACTAGGAAGTGACCACAAGTATTGAATTGACCACCAAGGGCTAAATTATTGATGAATGCTTATGTCAACTGACATGACAGGGCAGTGGTGGCTAATTTGTATGATGCCATGGCGACAATGATTGACCAGGTCCCAGTGGTCAAGACAGTTACACCAGCTTCCTGGCACCTATAGTACAACATTGATTAATGTATATGGCTGAATGGTTCCTGGAACTATTAAAAGCTTCCTTCTGTCAACAGCTATTCCTATAGAAATAAAGCACTATCTTGATTTTGTAACAGTGAACAGGTATTTAGTACTAGTATGCAATACATTCAGAATAACTCATCAAAGTATGATTAAAGACAAGACTTTTTTGTTATACATAACAATAAAGACATATGTAAAGATGGTTCTCATAACATGGGTGTTTATTAGGTAGATATCATGTCTCATATATATAGATAGGTATTATGTCTCATATATATAGATAGGTATCATGTCTCATATATATATATAGGTAGACGTCAATAAAAAAAACACAATTTTGAAGTTGCTTGTATGAATATGTTTATATTCTATAAAGCAATTTGGGTGTTTCTAAGTATATAAGAAACATGTCATTTTCTAATTTCATATGCATGGGTGTTTATATATCAAGCATGTTTTTATTTTGTGACACAACTTACATGCATGTTTGATTGCATTTTGTGTTTATAATACACCAGACAAAATTAGGACTATGTTTATAATAATATAAGACAACAAATGTGTTTACATAAGGTATAATTGTATACTCCTAAAACTTGTAATCTCCTAAAACTTGGGTTTTATTATGGTATAATTGGTAATTGTAATAAAGGAAAGATTCTAATTAACAAACTAGTTCTATACCCAACAAGTCCCTACAGGGGCCAGTAGGGCCCAGTCTACATTCCTAGAAACAACACACATGAACCTACTTGCTAAATAACAACTACAGGCTGACTGAGTACTTGTCAATGCTAACAGGTAAATAGTCCAGTAATCTCCATTGTACCTGGTCAGTGTGCTGTGATAGCTGACCATTAGCTAACATTGTGCTCCCTTTATTACAGACCATTATTCAACATTGCTGGTTGGGCTAAAGGGTCACATGACCTGTGCTATAAATAAACAGCCCAGGGGTTAGAGGTCATGCCTGGGAATACTCCATATAATTGGTCAGTTGATAGCAATGCAAACTTTGTGTAATGTTGACTGACCAGTGGTAACCTGTCGGTCATTCACTGTGTGTGTGAGGTGGACAACTGGATGGTCAGTGACATTTTCAGGAAGTGCTTGTTTTAAGTTGTATGGACTTAGTGCTACATCGGATTCCTAAAACCAACATTTTGAGAACTGGTCAGTCTGGCCACTGACCACTTCTGGAAGGTAATACTTAGTGCACTTGGACATAATAAGATGTGATTTCATTATTAGTTGGCTGTCGCTGGTCAGTTTGACCCACACCAAGTTGGTTAGAGGCCAACATGGGGGAATTATATTACTACTAACTTTCAATGCTAAGGATGTTGATTGTTTGTCACTCTGGGAGTATCTACTGTGGTCAGTTAATTTTGTCTTGGTGGTGGTCAGTATGACCTAACAGACTGGACATCATAATAATATAAGTTCTCTATTCACTCATGGTCATGCATGGACCCAAGAACTAACTCTGCTGTGCTACGTCTTATTGCATGGTACACATATTAAAAATACTCTCAAGTCGTGGGAACATTGCCAGAGTAGGATTAACACGTTTAGACTAAACTGTATAGATTATTATATAAACAGAAGAAAGTTATCTCATTCTATATTATGTATATATTTATGGCTGTAGCAATTGCAAGCATTACACCTATCCTATGGCTCTATGCTGTGAGTTTAAAATGCACAGTATAGGAATGCAAAAGCAACAATTTGATAATTATATGATTAAGGATATAGATATATTTTTATTATATATAATATCGAAATTATTTTGTTAGAAATAGATTAAGGAAAAAACCAACATACCACTTTTAATCAAATCTTTTTCTTTGTAATCTTAATCATCATAAAATCATATCTTTTAATAAATTTTATTTGGTGCCAAGAGGTCAGTTTAATAATTAAGTAATTAACTATTAAAATATTTTTAAATAATTCAAATAATTCTAAACATCAGGAAACTGTTTTAACATAATTTTTTAAGAGAGATAAATGTGAAGTATATGCATATAAATTCAGAAATTTTAATTCTTTGCTATGTTGAATATACATAGATAATTAAAATAATATAAAAATGCATATAGAGTTGCCAGAAGATAGATATATACTTCAAACAGTTTAGTAAATAGAGGGTTAGTTTTAATTGGCATCTTTAGTCTCAAATTTGTCAGTCAATTAGTTTTCTGAGCCTTATGTATGACAAGCACAACTCATCATGTTTTGTCAATTTTATAAAAACTTTAATGGCTCAGATAATTTTTTATGCTATTATACCCTTATCAACAGTGACCTTTTTAACTCTATGACCTTCAGTAAAACCAATTACTGTTCATTTGCCAGGTGTCACCTAAAATATATAAAGCAGTATACTATACATAGTTTCCTGTCAAAATTATACTCTGTTAATAATTATCATATGTACAATTTGAACCTATTTATACACATTGCAATCCAGGTATTCAAATAATTACATTTGTTATTGACATATTTTCCACTCTGGTCATGTCAGCATATCTGGCCAACCATCACTTGGTCAGTGGAACATCCTTTAGAGGAGGAGGATGTGGATTTGGCACAGTCATGTAAGCTTCAGGTATTTAGTATGTTCAAGGCCATATAGATCAAGGTCAGATATAGGACAGAAGCCACTGTATATAGCTAATGTGACACCTAACATGTACAGTGTGACATGTATATATGTATTAAAAATAATTTGTGGTCAATACACATGTCATTAGGCTCATGTAGGTCAAAAGACAATTACAGAAATCATAATCCCTTTACAGGAAAGTATGAAAAAAATGCAGAATACTCTTCCGTGAATTATGAACTGAGAAAATGTCCTAGCTACAGACTTAAAATAAACATTAGATCAACATGTACGTCCTTTAAATTACAAAGAAGACATGTAAGGGAAACTTTATCCATAATGATATAGAATTTGACTTCCACGTTTGACCTTGAACAAACTGGGGGTCTGCTTATCCCAAATACAGAGGTGTCAACCTTTTGGTTATAGAGTTTTTGAAGGTCCAATTAATTCACTCCATACTGCAATTAATGACAAAGACTGACCACCAGTCTCTAGAATATAAAAAACTTCAATAAAATTTGGCTTTATAATTTTGCCTCTGCAGCATGTTTGAGTAGGGGGAGATAATCTAGTATTAGAATTCTGTTGAGAAAATCTATAACTTATAGCTGGCCAGTCTGTGAATGCCATTGAATGGATGAAGTGAGCAAAAAACTTGCTATAAAAAGAAGCTGCATGTATATAAAATTTAAAATACATTAGGTTAGAATATAACACTCTCATGATCAGTCAGGTCCAAAGTAGGAAGTCTCTTGTTACAATTTGATGTAATACCATATAAAGGTTGACCAACGTTTTTTGTGCATTTCAGAAAACAAAGACAGAGTCATGAACTAAATGTGATCTGGGCCGAGAGTGAGCAGACAATACATCAACCATTTATAGTAGTGTTACATCTGAACTGATCAACATGCAGGACCCCTACTCCGCCATGATGCACAGGGATGACAGATTCTTTAAACCATACAGTACAAATGTTCGGGGAACTAACAGCAGTGTTCCTACATCATCATACTACGGGATGGGCTACCCTGCTCCATCCCACACAATGAGCCATACAGACCTCGCTGGACTTATGCATGGTGCAGGGCCTTCCTCGACGGGTTTGGATTATTCGCTTGTGTCATCTACTAACAGTCATGACTTGATGTCATCGATCCCTCCCCCGACCCATACTCTCCACCATACCCCAACAACGACAAACACTGTTGATAACATGCACCAAGGCATCAAGTCACTCGGCAGTATGACAATGTCTAACCTTGGTGCAGGTGTACCGACAAGTCCACCCATGTCCAACTCAATGGTGAAACATGAGGTGGATGAGGAAGTAGACAATTCTGATTTAAATTCACCCTCTTCCACTGGCAGTAATACATCCGGTTGTCATTTAGACCTTGGTAACGGCGAAGGGGGAGACTCTTTTAAAATGCCCCCCAAGAAAAGACCTCTTTCTGTTCCTGATAACCAAAAAGACGAACTATATTGGGATAAACGTAAAAAGAACAACGATTCTGCCAAACGTTCCCGTGAAGCTAGACGTATGAAAGAGGAGCAAATTGCACTTAGAGTTGTGTTTCTTGAACAGGAAAATCTACAGTTACGGACAGAGGTATCCTTACTAAAGAGTGAAATAGAAAAGCTGCGCTGTATGTTGTATAACCCATGATCTCGCGTGTGATAATCAGACAAGCTCAATTGTGTTCAATGAAACTGTCAAAAGACTGGTTTTCTTGTTCAAAGTGGTTATAACTTTGTGTGGAGATCTTTTGGGATTTATAGAGAAGAAAGTCAAAATCAAACCAAATTACTGTATGTTGAATCAGAGAAATTGATAACCATATGTTAAATAGAGTTATCCCCTTTTTACATAAATTATATCATTGATAGGAACTATCAAATATCTACCAATTTTATTTGTCACGTTCTTTAAGGACCATTCATCCTCTAACTGATACTAAGTAATATCAATTAACTTCAGAAACATATAGACTTTATTGATAAAAGAGAATCGAACCTACCCGGTATATTTATTTATTAATAGTTTCCCTATCCAATACAGTACATGGCATGACATGATATTGGTATAAACATTGTTGGTTCTAATAATTTGTAAACTGTCTATAGAAGGAAAATTTATGTGTCACAATCTAATATCTATTGTTTAACGAGTATTGAATTTAAAATCTTACATGATTAAATGGATTCAGTATTGTATGCATCATCTCATGACATAACTGTTGCCATGACGACGAAAGAGATTCACATGCTGAAATAGACAAATATTACTATTATACTTCTCTCAGGGTTATCATGGCAGCTAATAACCATTAACATTTCATTTCACTCTGGATGCAGCGTGACCATTCAAAACTTATTCGGAGTTCTAAATGAAGTATGATATACAAAATAAATTAAAATAATGTCTTAGTTCAGAGACAATCATTTAAAACATTTTATATAGCCTGTCTGTATAACTCATATGGTCGACTGAAGCCAAATGTGGTGGTCAACTGTAGCCACATGTGGTGGTCGATTATAGCCACATGTGGTGGTCGACTGTAGCCACATGTGGTTGTCGACTGTAGCCACATGTGACATGATCTACCTCCCATTGTTACCGGTGCTCTTCAGTTAAATGTGTATGATACTGCTGATTTCAATAAAACAGCGTTTATTTCTGTGATTTAGTTTATAACATTTAGTTATAACTTACGGTGAGAATTCCAGACGTGTTGGGTTAGTGATAGTCATGTGGATGAAGAGAGTTTTCCTCGTTCCACATCAATTTTTAAAGCGTTTCAGCTAAGCGGGCGAGAAATGCTTTGCAGATGAAAATACTGAATGTTGTGAGTTTTGAGAGTTGTTAGTTTTGTAGTCAACTTTCGACAGTTGATCTAAGCTACATAAATTAGTCATTTTTTTGCATTTTTGTTTGGATGATGGATAAAATGTCTGATGATGTTATATAACTTTCCTATTACAATGTATTTTGTTACATAATGAAACACCATATGAAGTTAATCAACAATTTATTGTCACATTTTTAATTTGAAAAGAATAAACCTAAATTGTTTTCTATAATTTTGCTTGTTACAGCCATTCCTAATCATCATTAAATTCGCTGGTCATAACTGACCTTTGAACTCAGGGAATTTTTCCTTTATTTTGTTTTTGAATAACGTATTGCTACCTCATCCTATACACGAGGTTTTATGTTAAAATTTGAATCCATTTTACAAGTCCGCATTATACACAAAAATTCACTCAGGACGTCCCTCGTGTTTCGTTACCATGGTTAAGTGTTGCCATGGCGATAGGTTACAATTGTGAAGTGTTGCCACAGCGATTTTTAATTATGGTGAAGTGTACATGTTGCCATGACGATTGGTTATCATGGTGATGTGTAATGGAGAAAGATGGGGTTATTGTGACATTTGTGACTCAGGAACAGCTAGACTCAGCAAGATGGTGCTAATTCTTACAAGGTCACAATTATTAAATCAGCAATTTTAATCATAATGATTCCATATATGTTGTATGAACTGTTTACTTGTAACCCGGTGATAACTACATACAATTCATTACCTCATAACACTATATAACATGATTTTTTTTCCACGTACATGTCCTGTAATTATAATCACAATTTAAAAAACATTGTCCCAAATTTTGCCCTGAACATTTATTATTTATATTAGGTTACATCAATATTGTCATGTTGTTTACACACACAGCACACTATTGTTTACAACTACAGTTTCATGCTGTTCTATCATTCTGTTTTGAGAGCGTAGTTGTTTTGTTTAGAGCGTATAAATTTTGATTGTGATGACCTCAGCGTGCACTGACATATGCTCTGGTCTATTGTAATAAGTGGGAAGCAATAGATGTTTCTGATAAAATGAAAGTTGTGCTGGTCAGTATAGATTTTAGAACACATCAGGGAATTGTTTACAATCAATGTTTTTGTTTGTTTTTTTTTTTTGGTTGATGTGGATGACTGATGATACTGGAATAAAACCTTGTACAAATAAATGTTATCTACTGTACACTGTTTTTGTTGTTGCTTTAATTAATTGCGATTAAAGTTCACAGGTCAATTATATCATACATGTTTATAATTAACTCATTTAACCCCGAAGACACATTCAGACTCTTCTACATCAAAGACCAGACCATGGCCAGTCTTAGACCATGGCCAGTCTTAGAATTATGGAATTATGGAATTTCAGGGGTAAATGAATTAATAAAGATCCATGGAAGATATGAGAATCGTGAAATATTAGTCAGACAAATTAAATTTATAACTAATCAGATGTGTTTCAGATCCATTTTTGTTTGAAAATTATGTGAAATGTTTAAAATAGGAAATATTGCTTATAGACTGAGAGAAATTTCATCTTATTATCATTTTACAAGATTTTGATTTTAATATCAGAGGAAACATTTAAAAATCAAAGCAATATTATAATGTATCAATTTCATGTGTCAACAACAAATTCACAGATACATTATATATACATTGCCTTAAGTGTAAAATGTGCACAAAGATTTATAGCTAACTGATATATTTAATTCAAGTTTTAAAGTCAATGCCCCCTGGGTTAGAAGAACCCTATACCTATGGGGCTGCATACCTGTGACACTGCCTGACACCCAGCAAGTTACCATGGTAACCAACACCCTAGGGAGTGGAGCAGCTGCCAAACCCAACAATTTGACACTCCTGTCTTCACCCATTCAGCTGGCCCCTAGGGACCTATGCCACTTAACTGATTGTCTCCCTAAGACCTTTTCTAAATTAGCCCTGTTTATAAATCTGGACCTCAATGGAAGGCAAACAAGACAGCTGGGTTAAGTGGTTAAGTTTCCAATATGGCTGGAGGCAAACAAAAATTAGTCCAGTGTTTACAACAACACACCTGATAGGTGTGATATAAAGCAAATCTAATAGACGTTTTAAAGTCTCTTCTCTTAGAAATGATATATAGAACTTGATATCAAATAATATTCATGCGTGTTACTTTTGACAAAACAGTTACTGTGAAGAATCACATTTACTTCTATATGATATACCAGTAGATTTTTTCCCCTTTGAAATTGATGTACGTGTGATTTAAAGAGCAAATCTCATAGACATAAAGTCTCCTTTTCTCGTAATTAAGACCAGATCTTGGTATCAAATATATCATTTATTCTGACAAAACAAATTTGTACAAAAGTATATGACTTTAAATTTCCAATTATGAAAGGTTTCATCAGTCTCCTCTACAAATATCTTGGATCATGTCTATAATATTTGTACATAAAGACTTTAATGTAAATTTTACACCATCATATGTCCCAAACAATCACATAATTTTTGTACATAATAGTGAGTACCGTGTATAAATCTAAACAGACTTATCTGTTTGCTGCTTGATGCTTCAATATACATAAAACAGAGATTAGTTGAAACAAATTGAAGACTCTACTTTAAATGACACATTTACATTTCTTCTCGTCCCAATGTCTGATTACTTATAATTACAGCGTAGTATCTGTTACATCTCTTTAGAATTATAACCTTTAAATTGTTCATAACACTGAATCTATGGAGTTTTAAAATCGAGCAACATGGATTGAAATTCTAGGATTAAAATTGAAAAGACAAACTCAAGGTTACATGTCAAATTTATAGAAAAGAAGTTGCTTATATTTACAAATTTGAAATCTAACATTGCTTGCCAACATGAAATTGTTAAACGAACCCAGTGCTTTATAAAACCTACTCGATCAGACATTGCCGAGCCAATGCTCGGAATGCGAAGAATCGGCGCAGGGATCGACAAAAAGAAACTACTATTTCTACAAGCTATTATCGCTTTGCCATCAAAAACATTAACAAAACAAATATTTTTGTCGCAATTATACCAGTATTTGGATCAACCTTCTGTACAAACTGGATTTATTCCTGATATTGTAAAGCTTTTGAAAAATTATACTCTTCAATGTCAGTATAACATATGTAAAGGCAGCACAATTTCCCTCCAAAATTATGTTGAAAAGGATAGTTAACTCATCGGTATCTAACAGTGAAAATATGTTATTAAGAGATCGAATGCACGCGGAAGGAGATTTCCTAAGATTCCAATATATACATTGTACATACAGTTCACCTCATATATTATGGAAACTACATTGCACACCCACAACACGATACGTTGCCAAAATGCAAGCCTTTGATCCAACTTGGAATGTAACAGTGTGCGAAAAATGTGAAGAACTGTATATAGATCCCGTCTTACATTTTACTACTAAGTGTCAGCATACGAAATTGGACAGGATTCAATTCATGGAGAAGGTTCTCGCGACATATGGACCGGAAGTGTGCACTTATATTGATGATATATCCCACGAACACTTTTTGAGAATACTGTTTGGAATGGATGGCCAAGATTTCAAAAATATGTTTACCTCAAGGGCAGAATATATGCTGTTTCTTAAAGACGGCGTACAATTTCTGGAAATTTCGTCAAGACATTTTCACCAGTATAAAAACTTGTTCTAAAGAAGCCTTGTTAAATATCCTGTATGTAGACTTTAATAGAATCTGACTACTCATTTGATATGTAAAACTGTAAAGTTTTGAGAAATCGTTTTATTTTGTAAATCTCATCTTTGAGGAATAAAAGAATTGATTGATTGATGATTGATGGATTGAAATTCTAGGATTAAAATTGAAAAGACAAACTCAAGGTTACATGTCAAATTTATAGAAAAGAAGTTGCTTATATTTACAAATTTGAAATCTAACATTGCTTGCCAACATGAAATTAAATATTGCTTGCTGAAATGAAATCTAACATTACTTAATACTGAAATGAAATCTGATGTTGCTTGCTGATATTAAATCTGATGTTGCTTGCTGATATGAAATCTGACATTGCTTTCCAACATGAAAACTAACACTGCTTGCTAAAATGAAATCTGACATTGTTTGCCAAAATGACATCTTACATTGCTTTAAATATGACGTTGCATACTGACATGAAATCCTAATGAATACCAACCTTGATAATGTGCTGTAGTATTTGGGAGTCAATCACTGCTGGGTGTTTGGCTGTAGACCGATACAAATCGACTGTAATCTCCACAGATTTCTCCGCAAATGGCACAAAGTTCATGGTCACCCAGTCAACCTGTTACACAAGATACAAATGTGTAGAGAAGGAAAGGTTAATAGGTCAAAGGTTAGAGATGGAAAGCTTACAAGGTCAAATGTTAGAATAGGAAAGGTTAAAAGGTCAAAGGATGGAGACAGAAAGGTTACAGGGTCAAAGGTTGGAGAAGGAAAGGTTACAAGGTCAAAGGTTAGAGAAGGAAATGGTGCAAGGTCAAAGGTTATAGAAGGAAAGGTTACAAGGTCAAAGGTTAGAGAAGGAAATGTTACTAGGTCAAAGGTTGGAGATGGAAAGGTTACAAGACTAAAAGTATGTAAATTAAAAATAAAAGTTGGATTCATGCACACCTTGTAAAGGTACACATCATATTTTTGTTGCCGTGATAACCACTAGTTACTGCCAGAGATGTAATCATATATCAGTAAGTGATACGTTATGATATTCTATTAATGTTTTTGTATTGGGATTGGACTGGGTCAATAATTGGTGACCAGGTAGATAAATATGTTGAGCATCTGGCTAGTGTTTTGAGGTCCTTATTTCAAATTTGGTGTCGCTGCTACAATATCCTTCAAAGTCCTTGTGGTATTTTCCTGAATACTACACTCATTGATTTTAGTCTCACCTGGGGTCCTTTGACAGATCCAATGGCCTTAGCATCCAGCTGACCATATTTAGGTACTCTGACGCCATACTCTATAAAGGTGAGGAGTTGGTGGAAAATTTCAGGGTACATAGATTGCATAGAGTCTGGCCCACTGTGGATAGCCTGAAATGTAAACATATAATTCTCAGCTTACTTTAATACATGTATGTAAGACACTATGTTTACCTGTATGACTTATACATTATACAGTAAGTTTACCTGTATGACTTATATGTTACATAGTAAGTTTACCTGTATGACTTATATGTTACACAGTAAGTTTACCTGTATGACTTATATGTTACACAGTAAGTTTACCTGTATGACATATACATTACATAGTAAGTTTACCTGTATAACTTATATGTTACACAGTAAGTTTACCTGTATGACTTATATGACTTATATATACCTGTATGACTTATATGTTACACAGTAAGTTTACCTGTATGACTTATATGTTACACAGTAAGTTTACCTGTATGACTTATATGTTACACAGTAAGTTTACCTGTATGACTTATATGTTACACAGTAAGTTTACCTGTATGACTTATATGTTACACAGTAAGTTTACCTGTATGACTTATATGTTACACAGTAATTTTACCTGTATGACTTATATGTTACACAGTAAGTTTACCTGTATGACTTATATGTTACACAGTAAGTTTACCTGTATGACTTATATGTTACACAGTAATTACCTGTATGACTTATCATAGTTTACCTGTATGACTTATATGTTACACAGTATTCTACTGTATACTTATATGTTACACGTAATTTACTGTATGTATGTAATATTTACCTGTATATATATTACATTCTTATGACTTATATTACAGTAAGTTACCTGTATGATTATATGTTACACAGTAATTACTGTATGACTTATATATGTTACACAGTAATTTACCTGTATGACTTATATTTACACAGTAAGTTTACTGTATGTTATATGTTACACGTAATTTACCTGTATGACTTATATGTTACACAGTAAGTTTACCTTATATTATACACTGTATGACTTATATGTTACACAGTAAGTAAGTTATATGTTACACAGTAAGTTACTTACTGTAAATTTTACCTGTATGACTTATATGTTACACAGTAATTTTACCTGTATGACTTATATGTTACACAGTAAGTTTACCTGTATGACTTATATGTTACACAGTAAGTTTACCTGTATGACTTATATGTTACACAGTAAGTTTACCTGTATGACTTATATGTTACACAGTAAGTTTACCTGTATGACTTATATGTTACACAGTAATTTTACCTGTATGACTTATATGTTACACAGTAAGTTTACCTGTATGACTTATATTTTACACAGTAAGTTTACCTGTATGACTTATATGTTACACAGTAAGTTTACCTGTATGACTTATATGTTACACAGTAAGTTTACCTGTATGACTTATATGTTACACAGTAAGTTTACCAGTGTATGACTTATATGTTACACAGTAAGTTTACCTGTATGACTTATATGTTACACAGTAGTTTACCTGTATGACTTATATATTACACAGTAAGTTTACCTGTATGACTTATATGTTACACAGTAATTTTACCTGTATGACTTATATGTTACACAGTAAGTTTACCTGTATGACTTATATGTTACACAGTAAGTTTACCTGTATGACTTATATGTTACACAGTAACATACATATACACCTACATATACCTGAATGCTGTTTGTTAGATGCTATGCCCTGTATGACGTTCGTTAGCCAGTATTAACCTGTTATGATGAGACAGTATACATACCTGTATGACGTTCGTTAGCCAGTATTAACCTGTTATGATGAGACAGCTATACATACCTGTATAAGAGCCTCCATGGACTGTAGTGTGGCCTCCTGTAGGGGTGTGATAGTAACATCAGGGTAGGATGGAATGATAAATGGCGATGCATCACCGTGTACAGGAACCGTCAGTGCGCTCCGTAACACAGTGCAAAGTTTTTGTAAATCAGCACCCACAAATCGTACTTTTATATGCTCAAACAAGGATGGAAAGGTCTGAATCAAGGCAGTGAGAAATGGTTGGGATGGCACATAAACTTTCTCAGATCGGTGTGTAGTTTCAGGTGGTTTTGTTGCATTTGTTCCTATATTTAGCCATACTTTCCAGGCTGTTGCCCATAGTGACGGATCATAGTCCATGTCTGAACTTTGTGACAAGTGACCTTCACCTTCTGTGACTTTATTTTGTTCAGATCTATTCATAATCTCCTCCATGGGAGGAGCCATACTTGGCAGTCCATCCACAACTGATCCGTCTCCTTTTTCCCGGGGATCCCGACTTATTTGGAGAATTTCCTGGAAACTTTTCAGTGCTGCCAGAGACACTTCCGCATTGAGACAAAGGGCAGAGAACTCTATATATTCCAAGAGAAGAGACCAAGCTCTTGGAAAATCTCCAGCTGAATCAAAGCAAGGTCAAATATTAAAATTTGGAACTTTACATGCAGCTTGTCTGTTCATGTAAATATAGACAACAATAGATATGTAATAAAATTGATAACATGATTATTATTTTTTATAATTGACTTTTTCCTAATTATACCAGATAAAACAAAACCTCTTCAAACAACATGCAAATTCTGCATTATAATGCAGTCGAGACCTATAATCTTAAGCTGCAGTATAGATTTAGCTTTCAGTTTGAATGGGTTAATTTACATTCAGAGTTGAAATAAAGACTATAGAAAATAAGCAAAATCCTTTAGTTTTTAATGACCTAAAAGTTTGAAGACGTTTTTGTGTTAAGCGTTGAACTATAGAAAAAGCCATTGAATGGTTTGGCCTTGAAATTGAAATACAAGCCTATCACTTGCAGGGTTTTGTGTTTGAGTACTGACCTATCGTTTGAAGGGTTCTGCGTTTCGAGTTGAAGGTCCTAGCCACTCCTGCAAGTGTGAGGACCCTTGTCTCAGCCCACTGTTTCTCGGCTGTGTCCCTGGAGTGATGGATCAAGATGTTTCCTGTTGCTGCCTCATCCTTCACATTTGACGCAGTGCTTGACAGTTTCTGGACTTTCTCCAGTAACGGGAACAGAACCTGGAGTAATCAGGAGAGGACTGGGTTATGTATGACATAAAATGGTGCACACGTTAATAGAAAAAGAATCATTCACTCTCTTTGGGGTGAGACAGGAGATCTCAACACTTGGGATAAGGTTCTTAAGCTTTTTGAGCCTTGTGTTTGACAACTTGTTTGGAATATAACTCCACAGGTTGAGATTCACTTGTCTGACCCTAAAGGGGGAGAAAGATTCTAATCCTCATACCCATATGAAATCTGAATAGGATGCGACAGAAGGAGACGAGATGGATATATGCCCCCTTTATTTCATGATGGTATGCATAAAAAGGCTTAACTGTTATCAATCTACAAATCTTAACAAAAACATCTTTATCCATGTATTAAAAAATTAAGATTAACAATCATCTTCTTGCTATAAATATGCACCTAAACGCTCGCGTCCTACCTGCCACAGAACCCGTTTCCATGTTTCCTTGTGAAGCAGACCTCCATGAGCCGATATCGTGGAGAACAACGTCTGTCCGGCACTTTTCCTGACAGCGGGCCTCTCGTCCACACACAACTGTCCGAGCTTCATAAATAGACACATCCACAAGGCATCAAATGCAGGCATCCCTAGCTTCTTCTTCTCAGCATCAGTCATATCTTTGTCGAGGTCCGTGTGAATTCGAGTGCGGTTCTGGTAGAAAAAGTCAGCAACATTCCACTAAAAAAAAAAAAAAAAAAAAACAATTTAGGAGACAGAATTCTTAAAAGCAGAAAACATCAAAACCTTCAGTGCATTTAGAACAGTATTTGACAAATGCTCAATTTGTGTATATAAACTGACATATACATATAAATATATTGTCATTCATTTTTGTTGGTTTACATTTTTGGCACTTGTCTTCAAACAAGAAGATTAAGTACAATATACATGTACTAACAAATCTAACTTTCCTGATTTGGTTATGTATGACATTATAAAGAATTTACAAATACATTTTTCAATGATAAATGAGACCACAAGTGTATTACACAAACCATGAAAACACCATCCCATCGTATTACCGGTTATACATTATTTACAGTACTTACCAGTAACCCTATGGCAGTCAGGCTGATGTTCAGTTCTTGGTTCTGCAGCCCGAATTTGGCTGCGACTTCCACACACACTTGTAGATACATACAGGGAATGATGGGAAGAAAATCGGTCACAACCAGTTGCAAACTTTGGAAGGCTGTTTGTATCAGCTTCTCGCTGAAAACAAGAGCATTATATTTATTTTATTAACATGTGTTGTGGTGGAACATGAAGGCATTAATAGCAATACGTCAGTAAAACACAATGATCATAAGATTACTGGTAATTATGCTGTTTTTCCCCTATGACCTTGACCTTGGATCACAGTGGCCGGGTGGCTACGATGTCCCGGCTACATTCTACTCCAGCTTTTTTCCACCTATAAACTTGGCACATGACCCTGGTTGTTAAAAGGATCAATCAAACCAAACCCAAACTTTCCTCTGACTGTTTACCACATGACCTACATACTCATTGCTGTTTCTCCCCATGACCTTGACCCCCCTTGCTTTAATGACCTCATATGTTCCTAATTTTCCCCTGACTTTTCCAGCTATAATTTTGCCACATTCCTATTGCCTTGACCTTCCCCTAACATCAAACATGACCTTCCACAGTTCATATTTCTTTATGACGTAACCTACGCCCCTGGCAGTTTTATTCACCATGACCTTACCAAGCCCTTTGAACTTACCCCTGGTTGTTATTGACAGCCCCTATGACCCCTAACATTAGGGGCCAGCCATGAAGAAGTGTGTCCCCATTGTTGTGTAAGATTTGTAGAACACATTCGAGCTGCCTTTGTCTGATGTCAGCCTGTGGGATGTTCGACAACTCCTGGAGCGGGGCTAACACGGACATCTGTAATTTCTACAACACAGATAAACACTGGGGCTAACATGGACATCTGTAATTTCTACAACATAGATAAACACTGGGGCTAACACGGACATCTGTAATTTCTACAACACAGATAAACACTGATAAACACTGGGGCTAACATGGACATCTGTAATTTCTACAACATAGATAAACACTGGGGCTAACACAGACATCTGTAATTTCTACAACACAGATAAACACTGGGGCTAACACAGACATCTGTAATTTCTACAACACAGATAAACACTGGGGCTAACACAGACATCTGTAATTTCTACAACACAGATAAACACTGGGGCTAACACAGACATCTGTAATTTCTACAACACAGATAAACACTGGGGCTAACACAGACATCTGTAATTTCTACAACATAGATAAACACTGGGGCTAACACAGACATCTGTAATTTATTTCTACAACACAGATAAACACTGGGCTAACAGACATCTGTAATTTCTAAACACAGATAAACATGGGGCTAACACAGACATCTGTAATTTCTACAACACAGATAAACACTGGGGCTAACACAGACATCTGTAATTTCTACAACACAGATAAACACTGGGGCTAACACAGACATCTGTAATTTCTACAACACAGATAAACACTGGGGCTAACACAGACATCTGTAATTTCTACAACACAGATAAACACTGGGGCTAACACAGACATCTGTAATTTCTACAACACAGATAAACACTGGGGCTAACACAGACATCTGTAATTTCTACAACACAGATAAACACTGGGGCTAACACAGACATCTGTAATTTCTACAACACAGATAAACACTGGGGCTAACACAGGACATCTGTAATTTCTACAACACAGATAAACACTGGGGCTAACACAGACATCTGTAATTTCTACAACACAGATAAACACTGGGGCTAACACAGACATCTGTAATTTCTACAACACAGATAAACACTGGGGCTAACACAGACATCTGTAATTTCTACAACACAGATAAACACTGGGGCTAACACAGACATCTGTAATTTCTACAACACAGATAAACACTGGGGCTAACACAGACATCTGTAATTTCTACAACACAGATAAACACTGGGGCTAACACAGACATCTGTAATTTCTACAACACAGATAAACAGTGGGGCTACCACAGACATCTGTAATTTCTACAACACAGATAAACACTGGGGCTAACATGGACATCTGTAATTTCTACAACACAGATAAACACTGGGGCTACCACAGACATCTGTAATTTCTACAACACAGATAAACACTGGGGCTAACACAGACATCTGTAATTTCTACAACACAGATAAACACTGGGGCTAACACAGACATCTGTAATTTCTACAACACAGATAAACACTGGGGCTAACACAGACATCTGTAATTTCTACAACACAGATAAACACTGGGGCTAACACAGACATCTGTAATTTCTACAACACAGATAAACACTGGGGCTAACACAGACATCTGTAATTTCTACAACACAGATAAACACTGGGGCTAACACAGACATCTGTAATTTCTACAACACAGATAAACACTGGGGCTAACACAGACATCTGTAATTTCTACAACACAGATAAACACTGGGGCTAACACAGACATCTGTAATTTCTACAACACAGATAAACACTGGGGCTAACACAGACATCTGTAATTTCTACAACACAGATAAACGCTGGGGCTAACACAGACATCTGTAATTTCTACAACACAGATAAATACTGGGGCTAACACAGACATCTGTAATTTCTACAACACAGATAAATACTGGGGCTAACACAGACATCTATGCCGTAAGTTTGTCGATAGTTTTTATATCTAGAGAAGACAACCACAATTTATTATAATAGCATGATAGTAATCTTTTAAAGTTATATGTGCTGTAACTGGGCGAAAATTTTGACATGCTATTTTTTCATTGTTTATCTATTAAAAACCATCAGGTTTGATGAATAAAGCTTTTAAAATCATTCAAATGGCTTCAGATGACTTATATAAACGTTAGTTATAACACAGAAATTTTGTACTGTAAAATTGTTGTTTTTATGCCTTAAATATGTTTACATGGAAAAATACCTGCACAAATCACTTTATAATTACTAATAACATTGTAAAAATGTGTAATGAAATTGAAGACCACAATTTGGCTTCATGGTCTCACCGTATGTACTCATTTCACTTCACTATTGATGTAAATAAATGATTTTTGGCAGTACTGCCAAAAATCATTTTCAGCTCTTATTTGTACATGTAAAATTAAAACCTTTGCATTGAAAGTATTGTAGTTTTCAAAAAGTTGGTAATTTTTGGTGATGAATAACATATTAAAAACTGCTCTTGATTCGTGAGTATGAAAAATACGGCACATATAACTTTAAATCACAAAAGACCAATTAGAACAGAAGAAATCATTTCGTTTCACTATTGCTAAAGTCTAAATTAAAATGAAAATCCATGTTCTATCAAAAATAATATGAGAATAAGTTGTCTGGAAAATGACAAATGACAACGTTTAATTTCCTGACCGATTTTAAGGTCTGGGGAAAATTCTAATTAACAACATAAATCATCTGTGATGTAAGGGAGATAAGTCACAAACATATGAACAACACTTGCTTTTATTAGGATTTTTTTTACTTCATTTCACGACTCACTTCATTTCCCAACAGATTTTAAAGGTCTGGGAAAAATTTAATAAACTTTGTGATATAAGGGAGATAACTCACACAGGAGATGTTTACTATATTATATTGCAGCCTGTCAGTTCATTCATGTATCAGCACGATGTATAAACCAATTTCTGAGTCCGATATATCACTACAGTTATTTAAATTGACTGTGAGTAGATGTACTCACTGTCTGATGGTGTATTCCCCATTTATACATCAAAGGAGGAGAAATCTTCACACAAAAGAATTCATCTGACGATAATATTTACAAAAACGTTTTTATTTTCAATTTTGTCTAGATTTAATTTGATTTTAGAATTAGGGCAGGTTGCAGCATGCTATCATTATTGACAGGCTGTAAAATGTGCCTGATAGGACTCTGAGTTTGTTTCTGATGTTATAGATTAAACCTGATTTAGCGTAATTAAAGTAGGATAAAATCATAATGTACATATTCAACACATATCAAGTCATTACATCACCAAAACAGCTCATTAAAAACATAACATAAGAGAAATTCTTTTTAGCTGAAATGGTTTAGCGTTAAAGCTAGTCAGTTCAGTCTCTGGTGGAAGCAGTTATTAAATTTATCTAAAATCCTGTACTGTTACATGTTTTCCAGTAAATTTATTTCTATTAGGGACAAATCCCGTTTCCATTTTCTCTAAACAACCCCCTCTATATGAAGACCACCTGTTTAATATCACATTCTTAGGGGCCCAAATAGTCAATTTCATGTGTAAAAGAGACCGTCTCTGCAGGTCAGTGTGATTAGTCAGTTTTTTTTCTCCTGAACTGTCATCAATTTTGTTATGACATCTAGGGGTGGCTATAATGACAGTGATAGTAACCCCTCAAATATTGAGGATGGTATGTCATATGACAATGATCAAAGGTGATCAATGTGATCCAATATTTTACAGTGATCTATTAGTAGCTGAGCATTCTGATAACTATGGCTCACATGTAAGGCCAAACCAATCTGAGTTATCCCCCCTTGGTCAGAAAAAAAATCACGGTTAGCTTTACAGCATGCATGGAAGTATAAATACACACATATCTCAGGGAAATAGTTTACCCCCATTGGGCCCCGCCCCTCCAGCCCCTAGGGAGGGGGGCTGTCAGAGCCAAGATTTACACAAACTCTGTTCCCCTTACCCTAAGGACTAAGAATGTTTCTGGCCAAATTGGGTAATCATTTAATGTTTCTGGCCAAATTGGGTAATCATTTAAATATACTGCTCCAGCGTTAGAAACAAAAAACACTTTCCAATGCAGTATTAAAATTTTGTTTATCAATGCAGTATTATTTTAACATTGAGATGAATTAATGCACTTCCACTGTCAACCAACTATAAAAGCCAAATGGTTGTTTCCCTGAAAGGAATATTGTCGGAGATAATGAAAACAGAAATATTATAACTTTAAAAAAAAAAAAAAAAATTGAAAACTGGAAATCATAACAGAAATACATTGTTTCTCAAGATATTATTACAACAGTGAAGAAAAACAGACAAAAGTCTTCATTATATTTTCAAAATTAAATAAAAATTCTTGGAAGGTAATCTTTAAAATTGCATCGTAACTTAAGTTACTGTGACAAAGTTGATATCATTCTATGGCAATCTGTCATGGAGCAGGTCTGATAAACTGCCGGTTGTGTGGGCTTTGGACGACGTTACATTATCACAAGCATTGTGTAGGTATGTATTATATCCTAGGAGAAGTAGATTTAAACTCCACCTTATATTTGAGGTAATGCTGTAAGGATATAATGATGCGTCTGCTTCACTGCTTATTTTCCTGTAAGTATGTGTTACGGAGATATACCCCCGCAGAACTCTTCAGGATTCAGTTTACCAAGGACAAGCTTGCATTTACTAATGAATTTTTATTTCACCAATACCAATGATTGTCACGATAAATCTGCATCATAGCTCTTCATTGAAGAAACAACCTTCAAAAGACCTTGTAAAATATACGCTCGGTGATGGGAATTCTTGTCTTACGGAAGAACAAAAAACAATTTGTAAAAGAAAGAATGGCTACATATATTGGTTGGAATTATTCACAAGGGATTTTGCTATATTTAAGATCAAAAATATTGAGAAAATATTTTTGTATGATCTTGTCTCTTACTGAACAGGAAGAAAACTATGATAAGCAATTTTACAAACATGTATTAATGTTGATAAAAATCACAGAGCTGGATCCTGTGGGTGTCTCACAATGGAGCTTTTTATCTGTGGAAAACTGATTTCTTCAAATCATAAATTTCTGAAGACAATCTATTATTTCAGAATTGATTTATTAATAAGTATTTTTACTTTATAAATAGTTTTCATTGTAAATTAATTTTCTGAACCATTTTTTAAAGTTCCATTTTAGGATCTCTATAAATATTCTTTAAATATCTTGTAATATTATTGTTAGTCAATTTCTTAGCTTTCTTTCTTCAGCTACTCAATTGAGTGATTTCAGCTTTTCAAAGAATATTTGCAAAGACTAACTCTTGAAGAATAAAATTTGAAATAATATAAATGTATTTTCCATCTATGTGAGGTACCATATTTTCCCTAAGAAAGGCGCCGGGCGCAGGTAATTGGCCAATGGGGTTGGCATTATTCGAGATCATTTTTAGATGTTTTTTCTGAAACAGACTATTGTCACCTTGCTTTTAGTTTACTATTTTTCTGGAACTTACTATAGCTAACTAACGTTTTTTAAGACAAGTAAGTATTGATATTACCTAATTAAGAAGAAAAGTATGCACCAGAAGTATCAAACATTGGTTAAATATGTCTGTTTCACCGAATTTTGACATTTCATGCTAGTCTGTTTGTTTACCATGTGTACACAAAATGGCAGACTGTGCTTTCCATTGCTACTTTCGTTTTGTGGTAGACGGGAAATACCGACAAGAGTACATAATAAAAATACTTAGAAATTATAACATTACTGTTATTCAGGAACCTTTATACAGTATGTATTCATAAAACCTGTATAGACATCGCTAAAATGTTGTTGCCAGTTAGCCATCATCATACGTGTGTGGACATTCAAGTGACACTCGGCAAAAATATCCTTAGTTGTCCGATGCAATAAATTTAGTTCTTATACAAGATGATATAGATATGTTAAGCATCAAACTGATGTGAAACAGAATTTTGTTTAGCACCAAAGAAAAATCGTCACCCCACACCTGTAAAGTGTCTTCGCCAGACCTATACCTTGCACTATTAAGAGTTCCCCCACAAATGTAGGCAGTCCCCCCCCCCCTCCTGACCAACCCATCCCCCAGTCCTGTACCCTGCACTATTAAGAGTTCCCCCACACATGTAGGCAGTCTCCCCCCCCCCCCTGACCAACCCATCCCCCAGTCCTGTACCCTGCATTATTAAGAGTTCCCCCAAACATGTAGGCAGTCTCTCCCTCCCCCCCTTGACCAACCCATCCCCCAGTCCTGTACCCTGCACTATTAAGAGTTTCCCCAAACATGTAGGCAGTCTCTCCCTCCCCCCCTGACCAACCCATCCCCCAGTCCTGTACCCTGCACTATTAAGAGTTCCCCCACACATGTAGGCAGTCTCCCCCTCCCCCCTGACCAACCCATCCCCCAGTCCTGTACCCTGCACTATTAAGAGTTCCCCCACACATAGAGGCAGTCTCCCCCCCCCCCTCCTGACCAACCCATCCCCCAGTCCTGTACCCTGCACTATTAAGAGTTCCCCCAAACATGTAGGCAGTCTCTCCCTCCCCCCTTGACCAACCCATCCCCCAGTCCTGTACCCTGCACTATTAAGAGTTCCCCCACACATAGAGGCAGTCTCCCCCCCCTCCTGACCAACCCATCCCCCAGTCCTGTACCCTGCACTATTAAGAGTTCCCCCAAACATGTAGGCAGTCTCTCTCCCTCCCCCCTTGACCAACCCAACCCCCAGTCCTGTACCCTGCACTATTAAGAGTTCCCCCACACATAGAGGCAGTCTCCCCCCTCCTGACCAACCCATCCCCCAGTCCTGTACCCTGCACTATTAAGAGTTCCCCCACACATATAGGCAGTGTCCCCCCCTCCTGACCAACCCATTCCCCCAGTCCTGTACCCTGCACTATTAAGAGTTCCCCCAAACATGTAGGCAGTCTCCCCATCCCCCCTGACCAACCCAACCCCCAGTCCTGTACCCTGCACTATTAAGAGTTCCCCCACACATAGAGGCAGTCTCCCCCCCTCCTGACCAACCCATCCCCCAGTCCTGTACCCTGCATTATTAAGAGATCCCCCACACATATAGGCAGTGTCCCCCCTCCTGACCAACCCATCCCCCAGTCCTGTACCCTGCACTATTAAGAGTTCCCCCACACATGTAGGCAGTCTCCCCCTCCCCCCCCCCTGACCAACCCATCCCCCAGTCCTGTACCATGCACTAATAAGAGTTCCCCCCACACATAGAGGCAGTCTCCCCCCCCCTGACCAACCCATCCCCAAGTCCTGTACCCTGCACTATTAAGAGTTCCCCAAACATGTAGGCAGTCTCCCCCTCCCCCCCCTTGACCCACCCATCCCCCAGTCCTGTACCCTGCACTATTAAGAGTTCCCCCACACATGTAGGCAGTCTCCCCCTCCCCCCTTGACCAACCCATCCCCCAGTCCTGTACCCTGCACTATTAAGAGTTCCCCCAAACATATAGGCAGTGTCCCCCCCTCCTGACCAACCCATCCCCCAGTCCTGTACCCTGCACTATTAAGAGTTCCCCCACACATGTAGGCAGTCTCCCCCCCTGACCAACCCATCCCCCAGTCCTGTACCCTGCACTATTAAGAGTTCCCCCACACATGTAGACAGTCTCTCTGACAATTGATATTCAGACCAAACTGAACCATTTGTCACAATAATAGCCAACCCTAAGTACTGTAGACTGTCCTGAGGGGGAAAAAGTCATTCTCCCAAATAGCAGAGAAAACAATTCCAATGTATACATCATTCACTTGAGGAATACCTTAAATTCTGTTACTTTGTATTTTTTACGTTAGGTGATGACTCTGTGTTGTGTTGGGGTTTGGATTGTGTGTGGTAACCATCCATCTCCGTCTCTTTAACAAATTCTACCCAGCATGCCATTCTCCACACCCATTATACGGGAATGGTTGTGGCTTCACTGATACAAACCCCAAATACTTTGTTACCTTACTGACTATAATTGACGTCAAGGGAAATTGGGAAAGAAAAAAAAGGAAATTTCATTATCAGTGTTTTTATAAAGAATTGAGACATCTGTTCCTGTGAATTCACTGCCATTATGAACAGATTACGTTTACCTACATACAGCAGGTAGGTGTTAGGTGTACTTTTAGTCCAACACATACAGCAAAGTGTTGTTTATTGTCATATAAACACTTACAGCAAAGTGTTGTTTATTGTCATAGAAACTGTTACAGCAAAGTGTTGTTTATGGTCATAGAAACACTTACAGCAAAGTGTTGTTTATGGTCATAGAAACACTTACAGCAAAGTGTTGTTTATTGTCATAGAAACACTTACAGCAAAGTGTTGTTTATTGCCATAGAAACACTTACGGCAAAGTGTTGTTTATTGTCATAGAGATACTAAGAGCAAAGTGTTGTTTATGGTCATAGAAACACTTACAGCAAAGTGTTGTTTATGGTCATAGAAACACTTACAGCAAAGTGTTGTTTATGGTCATAGAAACACTTACAGCAAAGTGTTGTTTATTGTCATAGAAACACTTACAGCAAAGTGTTGTTTATTGTCATAGAAACACTTACAACAAAGTGTTGTTTATTGTCATAGAAACACTTACAGCAAAGTGTTGTTTATTGTCATAGAAACACTTACAGCAAAGTGTTGTTTATTGTCATAGAAACACTTACAGCAAAGTGTTGTTTATGGTCATAGAAACACTTACAGCAAAGTGTTGTTTATTGTCATAGAAACACTTACAGCAAAGTGTTGTTTATTGTCATAGAAACACTTACAGCAAAGTGTTGTTTATTGTCATAGAAACACTTACAGCAAAGTGTTGTTTATTGTCATAGAGACACTTACAACAAAGTGTTGTTTATTGTCATAGAGACACTTACAGCAAAATATTGTTTATTGTCATAGAAACACTTACAGCAAAACGTTGTTTATTGTCATAGAAACACTTACAACAAAGTGTTGTTTGTTGTCATAGAGACACTGATAGCAAAACCTTGTTTATTGTCATAGAGACACTTACAGCAAAACGTTGGTTATTGTCATAGAAACACTTACAGCAAAGTGTTTATTGTTATAGAGACACTGATAGCAAAACGTTGTTTATTGTCATAGAGACACTTAAAGCAAAACGTTGGTTATTGTCATAGAAACACTGATAGCAAAGTGTTTATTGTCATAGAGACACTGATAGCAAAATGTTGTTTATTTTATAGAGACATTTACAGCAAAACGTTGTTTATTGTCATAGAAACACTTACAGCAAAGTGTTGTTTATTGTCATAGAGACACTGATAGCAAAACGTTGTTTATTGTCATAGAGACACTTAAAGCAAAACGTTGGTTATTGTCATAGAAACACTGATAGCAAAGTGTTTATTGTCATAGAGACACTGATAGCAAAATGTTGTTTATTTTATAGAGACATTTACAGCAAAACGTTGTTTATTGTCATAGAAACACTTACAGCAAAGTGTTGTTTATTGTCATAGAGATACTTACAGCAAAACATTGTTTATTGTCATGGAAACACTTCCAATAAAGTGTTGTTTATTATCATAGAGACACTTACAGCAAAGTTTTGTTTATTATCATAGAAACACTTACAGCAAAGTGTTGTTTATGGTCATAGAAACACTTACAGCAAAGTGTTGTTTATTGTCATAAAAACACTTACAGCAAAGTGTTGTTTATGGTCATAGAAACACTAACAGCAAAGTGTTGTTTATTGTCATAGAAACACTTACAACAAAGTGTTGTTTATTGTCATAAAGATACTTACAGCAAAACGTTGTTTATTGTCATAGAAACACTTACAGCAAAGTGTTGTCTATGGTCATAGAAACACTTACAGCAAAGTGTTGTTTATGGTCATAGAAACACTTACAGCAAAGTGTTGTTTATTGTCATAGAAACACTTACAGCAAAGTGTTGTTTATTGTCATAGAAACACTTACAGCAAAGTGTTGTTTATTGTCATAGAGATACTTACAACAAAGTGTTGTTTATTGTCACAGAGACACTTACAGCAAAATATTGTTTATTGTCATAGAAACACTTACAGCAAAACGTTTATTGTCATAGAAACACTTACAACAAAGTGTTATTTATTGTCATAGAGACACTGATAGCAAAACCTTGTTTATTGTCATAGAGACACTTACAGCAAAGTGTTGTTTATTGTCATAGAAACACTTACAGCAAAGTGTTGTTTATTGTCATAGAAACTCTTACAGCAAAGTGTTGTTTATTGTCATAGAAACACTTACAGCAAAGTGTTGTTTATGGTCATAGAAACACTTACAGCAAAGTGTTGTTTATTGTCATAGAAACACTTACAGCAAAGTTTTGTTTATTATCATAGAGAAACTTACAACAAAGTGTTGTTTATTGTCATAGAAACACTTACAGCAAAGTTTTGTTTATTGTCATAGAAACACTTACAGCAAAGTGTTGTTTATTATCATAGATATACTTACAGCAAAGTTTTGTTTATTGTCATAGAAATACTTACAGCAAAATGTTGTTTATTGTCATAGAAACACTTACAGCAAAGTTTTGTTTATTGTCATAGAGATACTTAAAGCAAAATGTGTTTATTGTCATAGAAACACTTACAGCAAAGTGTTGTTTATTGTCATAGAAACACTTACAGCAAAGTGTTGTTTATTGTCATAGAAACACTTACAGCAAAGTGTTGTTTATTGTCATAGAAACACTTACAGCAAAGTGTTGTTTATTGTCATAGAAACACTTACAGCAAAGTGTTGTTTATGGTCATAGAAACACTTACAGCAAAGTGTTGTTTATTGTCATAGAAACACTTACAGCAAAGTGTTGTTAACTGTCATATAGACACTTACAACAAAGTGTTGTTTACTGTCATAGAGACACTTACAACAAAGTGTTGTTTATTGTCATAGAGACACTTACAGCAAAATATTGTTTATTGTCATAGAAACACTTACAGCAAAACGTTGTTTATTGTCATAGAAACACTTACAACAAAGTGTTGTTTGTTGTCATAGAGACACTGATAGCAAAACCTTGTTTATTGTCATAGAGACACTTACAGCAAAACGTTGGTTATTGTCATAGAAACACTCACAGCAAAGTGTTTATTGTCATAGAGACACTGATAGCAAAACGTTGTTTATTGTCATAGAGACACTTACAGCAAAACGTTGGTTATTGTCATAGAAACACTGATAGCAAAGTGTTTATTGTCATAGAGACACTGATAGCAAAACGTTGTTTATTGTCATAGAGACACTTACAGCAAAACGTTGTTTATTGTCATAGAAACACTTACAGCAAAGTGTTGTTTATTGTCATAGAGATACTTACAGCAAAACATTGTTTATTGTCATGGAAACACTTCCAATAAAGTGTTGTTTATTATCATAGAGACACTTACAGCAAAGTTTTGTTTATTATCATAGAAACACTTACAGCAAAGTGTTGTTTATGGTCATAGAAACACTTACAGCAAAGTTTTGTTTATTATCATAAACACACTTACAGCAAAGTGTTGTTTATGGTCATAGAAACACTAACAGCAAAGTGTTGTTTATTGTCATAGAAACACTTACAACAAAGTGTTGTTTATTGTCATAAAGATATTTACAGCAAAACGTTGTTTATTGTCATAGAAACACTTACAGCAAAGTGTTGTCTATGGTCATAGAAACACTTACAGCAAAGTGTTGTTTATGGTCATAGAAAACACTTACAGCAAAGTGTTGTTTATTGTCATAGAAACACTTACAGCAAAGTGTTGTTTATTGTCATAGAAACACTTACAGCAAAGTGTTGTTTATTGTCATAGAGACACTTACAACAAAGTGTTGTTTTATTGTCACAGAGACACTTACAGCAAAATATTGTTTATTGTCATAGAAACACTTACAGCAAAACGTTTATTGTCATAGAAACACTTACAACAAAGTGTTATTTATTGTCATAGAGACACTGATAGCAAAACGTTGTTTATTGTCATAGAGACACTTACAGCAAATCGTTGTTTATTGTCATAGAAACACTTACAGCAAAGTGTTTATTGTCATAGAGACACTGATAGCAAAACGTTGTTTATTTTATAGAGACTTTTACAGCAAAACGTTGTTTATTGTCATAGAAACACTTACAGCAAAGTGTTGTTTATTGTCATAGAGATACAGCAAAACATTGTTTATTGTCATGGAAACACTTCCAATAAAGTGTTGTTTATTATCATAGAGACACTTACAGCAAAGTTTTGTTTATCATCATAGAAACACTTACAGCAAAGTGTTGTTTATGGTCATAGAAACACTTACAGCAAAGTGTTGTTTATTGTCATAGAAACACTTACAGCAAAGTGTTGTTTATTGTCATAGAGATACTTACAGCAAAGTGTTGTTTATGGTCATAGAAACACTTACAGCAAAGTTTTGTTTATTGTCATAGAAACACTTACAGCAAAGTGTTGTTTATTGTCATAGAAACACTTACAGCAAAGTGTTGTTTATTGTCATAGATACACTTACAGCAAAGTGTTGTTTATTATCATAGAGAAACTTACAACAAAGTGTTGTTTATTGTCATAGAAACACTTACAGCAAAGTTTTGTTTATTGTCATAGAAACACTTACAGCAAAGTTTTGTTTATTATCAAAGATATACTTACAGCAAAGTTTTGTTTATTGTCATAGAGATACTTACAGCAAAATGTTGTTTATTGTCATAGAAACACTTACAACAAAGTGTTGTTTATTGTCATAGAGACACTGATAGCAAAACCTTGTTTATTGTCATAGAGACACTTACAGCAAAACGTTGGTTATTGTCATAGAAACACTTACAGCAAAGTGTTGTTTATTGTCATAGAAACACTTACAGCAAAGTTTTGTTTATTGTCATAGAGATACTTACAGCAAAATGTTGTTTATTGTCATAGAAACACTTACAGCAAAGTTTTGTTTATTGTCATAGAGATACTTAAAGCAAAATGTGTTTATTGTCATAGAGATACTTACAGCAAAGTGTTGTTTATTGTCATAGAAACACTTACAGCAAAGTGTTGTCTATGGTCATAGAAATCCTTACAGCAAAGTGTTGTTTATTGTCATAGAAACACTTACAGCAAAGTGTTGTTTATTGTCATAGAAACACTTACAGCAAAGTTTTGTTTATTGTCATAGAGATACTTACAGCAAAATGTTGTTTATTGTCATAGAAACACTTACAGCAAAGTTTTGTTTATTGTCATAGAGATACTTACAGCAAAGTGTTGTTTATTGTCATAGAGATACTTACAGCAAAGTGTTGTTTATTATCATAGAAACACTTACAGCAAAGTTTTGTTTATTATCATAAAAACACTTACAGCAAAGTGTTGTTTATTGTCATAGAAACACTTACAGCAAAGTGTTGTTTATTATCATAGATACACTTACAGCAAAGTGTTGTTTATTATCATAGAGAAACTTACAGCAAAGTGTTGTTTATTGTCATAGAAACACTTACAGCAAAGTTTTGTTTATTGTCATAGAGATACTTACAGCAAAATGTTGTTTATTGTCATAGAGATACTTACAGCAAAGTGTTGTTTATTATCATAGAAACACTTACAGCAAAGTTTTGTTTATTATCATAGAAACACTTACAGCAAAGTGTTGTTTATTGTCATAGAAACACTTACAGCAAAGTGTTGTTTATTGTCATAGAAACACTTACAGCAAAGTGTTGTTTATTGTCATAGAAACACTTACAGCAAAGTGTTGTTTATTGTCATAGAGATACTTACAGCAAAATATTTTTTATTGTCATAGTGTTAAACAATCTTATAAAAACAAAAAGAATTTTATGTAGGAATGAAAATCAGTAAAAAGGACTAGATTCAGACACTCCAGGAGGGTTAGGGTTTGAATTGACTTTAAACCATTGACTGTTTGATTAGATACAGTAGGTACATACCAGATTGGACTGAAGTGGTGGGTCGTACCCATGTTCCAGAGCTGCCCGTACAAGGGAGGTAACTGCTTCTGCACCCCAGCACCGCATACCTTGGTGGGGATGCTGGCATACCTAGTATAACAATGACAGGATATGTGAGTATATAAGACAATTATATTTTATTTAAAATGTTTACATAAACACTCAATATATTTCACACAAGCCATGATGTTTTTTTAACATTCATTATTTTACAAATATTTTGAGGATGGATGTTATTAAGAGGCTGTATGTCAACTGTGTTGATGGATGCAGTTTTGGTAGGAGCGATGGGATTGAGTTCCAATTCACTATTCAGAATGTGTTTTTAGGATTGAGTTCCAATTCAGAATGTGTTTTTAGCTGTGAACATTGCCCCCTCGACTTATATTATAATATACTTCTGACACCAGAATTGGAACCCTAACTCAGGCAAATTGCTACTGATGGTCTCTACAGGGCCAAAACTTTAGGAAGTGCCATTATCTTCTGTGGAGAATGAGGAAATTTTAACTTGTGTTGTAATTGATATACATTTTGTATCCACGAAGAAACCTTGAATGACTAATGAATGGATAAGAAGGATGGCTGCCCTGGTGAATAATTAAGATGCCAAAGTAAAACACATTATACTCTAAAGCTACACCAAACACACAAATTCCGTAAATCTTCTATAATCAACCCCAAATTTCATTAATACAAAATCTAATGATTGCCATAGATGGCAGAAGAAATCCTAGTACCCCCTTGAGATATACTAACTAATGGCAAGGTGGAAATTCTATCATTATCTCAATCTTTCTCGAGTTGTTATGAAACAGCAAATCATGGCACGCGTTTGCACTGGAATGAGCCAAGCTCCTGTAGGTAATGCAATTTTAACATTAACAAAACAGGAAAAAGTTCACTTCTACCAATGTCAGCCCTTTAATTATAGCTATCAATTACAGATACGGCTATAAAATATATTATAACGAAGATGTTGAGGAAACGCGAGTCCCAGGGTGGGAACGAAAACAGCAACTTTGTATGTGTAATGAGTTTGTATTATACATGAGAGATACTGAATGTAATTAGAAGTGTTTTGGTGAGAACAATAAGTGTAGATTTAAGACCACATAAACTGTTTATATCACAAACGCTACATAATGTGCTATGACAGCTATCAATAAACAGTTCTACATATATATGTTACATCATATTGAAAATTATACATTTATCAAAACATCACAATAATCATAATATTAACTGATATGAACATCTTGGTTTAACTCATTCACTCCTGAAATTTTATAATGGACTGGTCTAGTCTTTTGATTTAGAAGAGTCTACATGTGTCTTAGGGGTGAATGAGATAAAAAGCATCAATGTATATATGTATTCAATGCAATATAACTTGTCTTAACCGGCCCTTGTCTTAATTATCAATGTGTATTTCAGCGTCATTGTATGACGTTTTACTTTGCATAGTAATCAAAACATGGATAATCCTGAAACATGACAATACTCGGTCTCGGTGATATACGGTTTCGACAAGTTAAATTGTAAATGCTGATATACTTGCAAACAAAATGATGATAAAGAAATGCCCATCATTCTTAACTTACATAGTGGTGATAAACATATGATATTATAATAATAACAGCAAACAAACAAATACTGTCACAAACAAACGAAATATCATTATGATGTTAATATGTAAACAAAAGCAGCATCGTTTGGTACAGTCACGTAACCTGTCAACAGAGAGCAGACAAATCAAAACATTCTTATAATCCAATCATTTAAACAATGTATTACTATGTATAAATATGCTTAGTTAAAGAAATCAAACACTTGCTAGGATACATATTTTTTGAAAAGTCAAGCTGTTACAATGATCGCATTTACATTTATTGTGAAATTCGATCAGCAAATTCGTCAAGGAAGAGAGAACAAAGGAAACGAGACTTTAACTACCTTTTCTCTCCGACACATTCATCATGTTCTGGAGAAGGGCCAGTCTGGAGGACCAGCTTACTGATCAGTGCCTCAGATAATCTCTGTGAAATCCTGAAAAATACAATAGTAATCATATTTGTATACTTCTAGTCATATATTGTATAACTTATGTTAATGTTCTTGAATTTGGAAACCCAAATGTCGGCTTCAATATGGCATCCGTGTTGTATGTCACTTGATGTCACTTGATGTACCTTTGGTGTTGAAATAAATTGTGTATCCTGGAAAACTGTGAATTTGAAAAAGTAAGCCAGCAAAATAAAAATATTAATTTTGTCAAAATGATATACAATACTTGAATTCAAGTGGTAAATACTACCAGTGCCTCAAGAAATAAAATGGCTACCTCCCCTCCCAATACATTTAACATTTGCTTTGTTTACAATTCATCACTACATTATTTGATGCCTGTTTGGCTGTTTCTTTTTAAAATAAATATTTCATCTTTGTATAAAACATGAAATTGATCTCTCACTTCCTGTCATGACAGCCATGCTGGTTTGACCCCACACTGCTGATTGGTGTTAATCAGAAATCAACACCACGTTGAGCGTTGAAATATGTTCCATTTCGTCCTCACTAACACCTAATATATGTGATATTTCAATAAGAGACTCTCAGAACAATTTACCGACTGATAAAAATAAACACTTTGTTCTGGCATTATTAATTTTCCATACGTGTCTCACACACTAATCAATAGGTTTTCCCAATCAAGCCAATCCTACGACGATGACAGATCTTCGGCTATTAATTCTGTGTCACAGTTGTAAGGAACCAAATCTTCAGAAACGTGATGGAGAATTCTATATATGTGTCCGTACATTACTTTGTATTGTTTGTTGAATGCACCAACAAATTAAATTTCTAAGATTCTATTTTCATTACTAATAACCAAGGTCAAATAAATGGAACATACTCTTAATTTATTAGTTAAAGACAAAATAAATTTAGTCACGACAGGATTTGAGTTTCAATGCAAAAACAATTCTTATCGTTCTATGGTGAATTACTTAAATGGCAAATACAGTAAAATCTGCATAAGCGACTTCCATGCAAAAATACCTGCTTAGTAAGACTTAGTGTTTTCTATGGTATTAAATAACCAATTTTAACACAATTCAACCTATATATATTTTATGTAAAGACCACCTAGCTATAAAGATCAGTTCTCCTCAGTCCCTTGGGTAGTTAATTATAGACAAGTTTGACATGTAGTAATGAATTTAAACAGTCGAGTTTTGGACTATTTCATACTATAGAACTTGTCTTCAGGGAATAATACAACATCTAGTTTTGGCAAGATGTTTTATTCTTGCCTTGCATAAGATTAAGTCTTCCAATTTTATCCTGGATGGTCTAAATTCTTGCCTCAGTTCTTGTCCAGTTTTGGCTTGTTTGGTCTAAATTCTTGCCTCAGTTTTTGTCCAGTTTTGGCTTAATTTGTTTTGTCTAAATTCTTGCCTCAGTTCTTATACACTTTTGACATGTATGGTCCAAATTCTTGCCTCAGTTCTTGACCAGTTTTGGCCTGTTTGGTCCAAATTCTTGCCTCAGTTCTTGTCCAGTTTTGGCTTGTTTGGTCTAAATTCTTGACTCAGTTCTTGTCCAGTTTTGGCCTGTTTGGTCCAAATTCTTGCTTCAGTTCTTGTCCAGTTTTGGCTTGTTTGGTCTAAATTCTTGCCTCAGTTCTTGTCCAGTTTTGACCTGTTTGGTCCGAATTCCTGCCTCAGTTCTTGACCAGTTTTGGCCTGTTTTGTCTAAATTCTTGCCTGAATTCTTGTCCAGTTTTGGCTTGTTTGGTCTAAATTCTTGCGTATGTTCTTGTCCAGTTTTGGCTTGTTTGGTCTAAATTCTTGCCTCAGTTTTTGTCCAGTTTTGGCTTGTTTGGTCTAAGTTCTTGCCTCAATTTTTGTCCAGTTTTGGCTTGTTTGGTCTAAGTTCTTGCCTCAATTTTTGTCCAGTTTTGGCTTGTTTGGTCTAAGTTCTTGCCTCAGTTTTTGTCCAGTTTTGGCTTGTTTGGTCTAAGTTCTTGCCTCAATTTTTGTCCACTTTTGACTTGTTTGGTCTAAGTTCTTGCCTTAGTTCTTGTCCAGTTTTGGCCTATGTAACACTAGAATCTTGCCTCCATGAACCCCATGGTCCAGTCTTTGACTGACTGTTTAGTGTCTTATAGTGGCCTAATGGTGCCCAATGATAATCCAGTGCCCTACTGTAGTATACAGCAACAGGTTCAAAGCATACTTTGGCCCAACGTCATCACATAATCATCATTTACTAAATCAAACTCTTATAAATGTCTTCCTTAACATTTTCCTAATTTTTTGAATTTTTCTGATAAGCTAGGGCACCAGGCCAAACAAAGCCACCATTCTAACTTGAATTAAGGATATGTGATGGCCATTTGTCAGTAGTTTTGGCTCTCAGAATCAAAAGGTGTCTATTTGAGTATCTTCACTGTAAGTGTTGGAGGGGTAATTACAAGTGTTGTGATGGGGTTTACAAGGACTCTGGGACCACTTGGCTTCTTACCTCTCCAGACACCTCTCCATACCTTTCCAACACCCCCTTAGGAAGGTGCTTTACATCGTAGTAGCCCTACTGGACATCTAAAAGCTCTTCAAAACTAAATGAGTTAAAATACCAATAGCACTTTACCTTAAAAATGTGTTTTCATTTCATCATATGGGAGAGGTTAGCAGTACATATCAATTGGCTACAGTCTTCAGCTGCCTATAAGTACAGGCAACACTATTATTTTCTTATCTATACCCATCAGTAATACAGGACAATGTGTGATACCAGGACAAAGTGCCCATGGAAGGCTTATTATACCAAGACATGGATGATATATATACATGTCCATGAACAGATAGCATTCTGATTTCCTGAAGATGAAATGTTTAGGCAGAGTAAGATAGCAAGTCTGGCTTGCTGGCACCATGTAAGGGCATCTAACTAGTTAATATGGAGACAGGCGGGAGTGAATCACCATTTCTGTGAGGAATAATCTTTTATAACAGTATTCTGTCTTAAACTAAGATATATCTCAAATTAAGTGAAAAAAAAATATTGTCGAGAAGAAAGATATTGCTATAACAAGGAAATCTAAACTCGGTTTCAGAGAGAATGGTAACTTGATATGAAGATCCATCACTTGTTTTACAGCCTAAACTGACTTTGTTATGTATAAAGTGACTTCACAGCCACCACTTAATATATATAGATCTTATAACCTTCACCAAACCCTGATCATCTACTCACCATTTCTGGTAAATATTATATACTGTATATTGACATAAAGACACAGTTCAGCATCTTTTTTAATTTCCTGATCTCCATGGTGCTGATAGCCATTAAGTAATTAGTGCCGATAGAGCCTGATTAGGATTTACAACACTGCTGTCATCCTCAGTCTGGTGACTTCCTGTTCAGGTGCGTTCTGGGAGTTAAAGTACATTTGTTCTCCTATAACCTCCCTGTGGTCCTGGCCTGTCTTCCCCTAAACTACTGACTTACTCTCTACTATATATGGACATATCAATTTACGAAGCTTTTAACTTAATTACTGTAGGCGACATTATAATTAAATAAATTCTGTGCCCAACAAAAATGAAATTATATTTCAGGAAGATAAGTAAATCTGATGTAAAATAACTAACACATTGGCCAACATTTAGAGAGGTTTATAAAATCTCATCACTGAAGAACAGACAATCTTATTTTCCCTAAAAAAATTCCAGTAAAGCGCTAAGTCCTTCAGTTCTTGCTTACATCTGAAACATTTCTTTGGTTGGCATGGTAACATCAGCCAGAAATCCTATAAATGTCGCCACCTGTTACAGACAAACAACGTCCTCAACATTTGTCATCCACAAGTGAAGTTTCATAAGTGTTATGCTTCAAAATCTCACTGGAAAAAGCAATTTTCATTGAATGTTCAGATAAGTGTTCAGAACACAGTATTTTTCATTTCAAATTGATACATATTTTTTTCTGAATAGCAGATGTAAATGACATGTTTTGCAAGCAATGCAGACATGTTTTTCAGGAAATCTGAGAAGTTTCAATCTACATTAATGGTGTGGAATTGTTTCAGCTTTCAGGCACTGTAATAAAATAGGTACAAGGATTAGAAATATGATGAACTGTGACGTAACCATGACTACTCAGACTCGAGTTTCCTACAAGTTAAACTAATAGAGTCTAAGATTTACTAAATGTGTCCTTCATGCTGCCATCATTCAGAGCTCACGTTGCAAAAGGTACAATGTTGTATGATGTAATACAATGTAATTAATTTTTGCAATTCGAAACCACAAATGCATCTGATGACATCACAATGACATCACTGTGACATTACAGTGTTTACAGATCCAGCATTGTATTTGCACCAGTTAACACAATGTGTTTACACAAGTTTTTAATTATTTACATGGATATCTAACATTTTATGCCAATTACTTTATTGAACAGTAGTATGTGTGATACAAAAATGATAAAATCACGTCTCTAGTTTAACTTTTGCTTTGATTATAGTTACTGTTGCTATGGTGCATTGTACAACACAGGAGAGTTCCAAAACTTTGGACAGCATTAACTTCCTCCCCATAAAGAGGGATGGTGCACCCTTTTCTCGGATATAAGAGATCAAAACAATAACACATATAGACTCTGTGGTCAATAACATGAATAGCAATATGTTGGAGCAGTTGTAAATCTGTCTTTGAAATTGAACATTTTCTGTTTATCTGGTCAGGTGTCATTTGGTGACCTAGCTGCTGTACAATTTCTTTATTTACTATAAAACTATTGCGAAGTGAAACTGCTCCATATGCAGACACTTTTATTTGTTATAACGAACAATATCATATAAAATGTTCGAAGTGTAATATACAGGAAAAGGGTGCGCCGAGAGAATTTTTCGAAGGGTGTTAATATAGCATACATATGATGTCACATGACTACCCAAAGGAAAGATAATCACGTTATACATTTGCCGGCAATTCCCAACCATGGCAATGTAATGTTGGAAACCAAGGCGATTAGGTAATGCAGGTTGTTCTATTTTAATGTGACAGTAATTGACCTCATAGTTACTAAACAATGGTGTCCTGATGATCACCTGACAAAAAGGACATCGTTTTAAAACAGGGTTTTACCGTTCACTGGTAAATCAATCTCAACCGAACACAATTAAACTGTGACAAACTCAGACACACTACAGTACACCACTTTATAAAGGTCCATCAGAGATATTTGGAGAGAGATTAATTTTAATGACGCCTCTCTTTGACAAAATTACATATTATCCTTCTACAAGGTGATGCAAGTGTTTGTAACTTTGGGACCAATTACATAAGATTGATGATTGTGTGTAAATGGTGACCGAAAAATACCAGAAATGCACTTCTCAGCAGCCAGGGCAACAAGAAGCAAACAGCTTCATCTTCATCCATTAAGTTTATTTTTTACTTTTTATCTTAATAACAAGAAATTAAAACCTAATCTTTGGATAACACATTGTTTATAACTTCTTGTTGTTTATATACAGGTAGAGTAACAATCCAAAACTAATCACAAAATCAAATGTCACAATATTGTCAATCACAAAATCAAATGTCACAATATTGTTATTGGGGTTGCTATATAGACATCTTCAATTTTATTTAATGAAATCCATCAATAATGCACATAAGAAGAATATTTGCCCATCCAAGATGAAGTTGAACAAGGGAGACATAGGAATCATCAGAGAATTCAAAGGTTGTGTGAGGTCTGTAACGCCAATGATATTGAAGATAATTTCAATTTATACTTATATGCACATTAACATTTGCAAGGTTTTGAAATGTGCACTCATTGATATTATGTCTGATGAAATGGTATATATAAATAATCATACATTATGTGCCTCTTTTGTTATGCAAAATGTAGTTATATGTAATCTGCATTGTTATATTGTATATGTTTATGTCATCTCTCAAATGTGTTAATAACAAGGAAATAAAATTACCTGAATCTGAATCTATAGTCTATGGGTTGTTAGTTCACCCCTGATTACCCCTGTCTATGGGTTGTGTGTACACCCATGATTAGTTGTACACCCATGATTACCCCTGTTTATGGGTTGTGTGTACACCCGTGATTACCCTGTCTATGGGTTGGGTGTACATCCCTGATTACGCTGTCTATGGGTTGGGTGTACACCCCTGATTACCCCTGTCAATGGGTTGTGTGTACACCCCTGATTACCCCTGTTATGATGGTTGGGTGTACACCCCTGATTACCCTGTCTATGGGTTGGGTGTACACCCCTGATTACCCTGTCTATGGGTTGTGTGTACACCCCTGATTACCCCTGTCTATGGGTTGTGTGTACACCCCTGATTCCTGTCTATGGGTTGGGTGTACACCCTGATTACCCCCTGTCTATGGGTGTGTGTACACCCTGATTACCCCTGTCTATGGGTTGTGTGTACACCCCTGATTACCCTGTCATGGGTTGTGTGTACACCCCTGATTACCCTGTCTATGGGTTGTGTGTACACCCCTGATTACCCCTGTCTATGGGTTGTGTGTACACCCCTGATTACCCTGTCTATGGGTTGTGTGTACACCCCTGTCTATGGTTGTGTGTACACCCTGATTACCCCTGTATGGGTTGTGTGTACACCTGATTACCCCTTTATGGGTTGTGTGTACACCCCCTGATTACCCCTGTCTATGGGTTGTGTGTACACCCCTGATTACCCCTGTCTATGGGTTGTGTGTACACCCCTGATTACCCCTGTCTATGGGTTGTGTGTACACCCCTGATTACCCCTGTCTATGGGTTGTGTGTACACCCCTGATTACCCCTGTTTATGGGTTGTGTGTACACCCCTGATTACCCCTGTTTATGGGTTGTGTGTACACCCGATTACCCTGTCTATGGGTTGTGTGTACACCCCTGATTACCCCTGTCTATGGGTTGTGTGTACACCCCTGATTACCCCTGTCTATGGGTTGTGTGTACACCCTGATTACCCTGTCTATGGGTTGTGTGTACACCCCTGTCTATGGGTTGTGTGTACACCCCTGATTACCCCTGTCTATGGGTTGTGTGTACACCCCTGATTACCCTGTCTATGGGTTGTGTGTACACCCCTGATTACCCTGTCTATGGGTTGTGTGTACACCCCTGATTACCCCTGTTTATGGGTTGTGTGTACACCCTGATTACCCTGTCTATGGGTTGTGTGTACACCCTGATTACCCTGTTATTTGTGTGTACACCTGCGTTATGGGTTGTGTGTACACCCCTGATTACCCTGTCTATGGGTTGTGTGTACACCCTGATTACCCTGTCTTGGGTTGTGTGTACACCCCTGATTACCCTGTCTATGGGTTGTGTGTACACCCCTGATTACCCTGTCTATGGGTTGTGTGTACACCCCTGATTACCCCTGTCTATGGGTTGTGTGTACACCCCTGATTACCCCTGTCTATGGGTTGTGTGTACACCCCTGATTACCCCTGTCTATGGGTTGTGTTACACCCTGATTACCCTGTCTATGGGTTGTGTACACCCCTGATTACCCCTGTCTATGGGTTGTGTACCCTGTTATGGGTTGGTTGTGTCTATGGGTTGTGTGTACACCCCTGATTACCCCTGTCTATGGGTTGTGTTGTACACCCCTGATTACCCCTGTCTATGGGTTGTGTGTACACCCCTGATTACCCCTGTCTATGGGTTGTGTGTACACCCCTGATTACCCCTGTCTATGGGTTGTGTGTACACCCCTGATTACCCCTGTTTGGTTTATAGTGTTGTGTGTACACCCCTGATTACCCTGTCTATGGGTTGTGTGTACACCCCTGATTACCCTGTCTATGGGTTGTGTGTACACCCTGATTACCCCTGTCTATGGGTTGTGTGTACACCCCTGATTACCCCTGTCTATGGGTTGTGTGTACACCCCTGATTACCCCTGTCTATGGGTTGTGTGTACACCCCTGATTACCCCTGTCTATGGGTTGTGTGTACACCCCTGATTACCCCTGTCTATGGGTTGTGTGTACACCCCTGATTACCCCTGTCTATGGGTTGTGTGTACACCCCTGTCTATGGGTTGTGTGTACACCCCTGATTACCCCTGTCTATGGGTTGTGTGTACACCCCTGATTACCCTGTCTATGGGTTGTGTGTACACCCTGTCTATGGGTTGTGTGTACACCCCTGTCTATGGGTTGTGTGTACCCCCTGATTACCCCTGTCAATGGGTTGTGTGTACACCCCTAATTACCCCTGTCTATGGGTTATGTGTACACCCATGATTACCCCTGTTTATGGGTTGGGTGTACACCACTGTCTAAGGGTTGTGTGTACTCCCCTGATTACCCCTGTCAATGGGTTGTGTGTACAACCGTGATTACCCTTGTCTATGGGTTATGTGTACACCCCTGATTACCGATGTCAATGGGTTGTGTGTACACCCGTAATTACCCGTCTATGGGTTGTGTGTACACCCCTGATTACCCTGTCTATGGGTTGTGTGTACACCCCTGATTACCCCTGTCAATGGGTTGTGTGTACACCCCTGATTACCCCTGTCTATGGGTTGTGTGTACACCCCTGATTACCCGTCTATGGGTTGTGTGTACACCCCTGATTACCCCTGTCTATGGGTTGTGTGTACACCCCTAATTACCCCTGTCTATGGGTTATGTGTACACCCCTGATTACCCCTGTCTATGGGTTGTGTGTACACCCCTGATTACCCCTGTCAATGGGTTGTGTGTACACCCCTGATTACCCCTGTCAATGGGTTGTGTGTACAACCGTGATTACCCTTGTCTATGGGTTATGTGTACACCCCTGATTACCGATGTCAATGGGTTGTGTGTACACCCGTAATTACCCGTCTATGGGTTGTGTGTACACCCCTGATTACCCTGTCTATGGGTTGTGTGTACACCCCTGATTACCCCTGTCAATGGGTTGTGTGTACACCCCTGATAACCCCTGTCTATGGGTTGTGTGTACACCCCTGATTACCCGTCTATGGGTTGTGTGTACACCCCTGATTACCCCTGTCTATGGGGTTGTGTGTACACCCCTGATTACCACTGTCAATGGGTTGTGTGTACACCCGTGATTACCCCTGTCTATGGGTTGTGTGTACACTCCTGATAACCCCTGTCTATGGGTTGTTTGCACACCCCTGATTACCCTGTCTATGGGTTGTGTGTACACCCGTGATTACCCCTGTCTATGGGTTGTGTGTACACCCCTGTCTATGGGTTGTGTGTACACCCCTGATTACCCGTCTATGGGTTGTGTGTTCACCCTTGTCTATGGGTTGTGTGTACTCCCCTGATTACCCCTGTCAATGGGTTGTGTGTACACCCCTAATTACCCCTGTCTATGGGTTGTGTGTACACCCTTGATTACCCCTGTCTATGGGTTGTGTGTACACCCCTGTCTATGGGTTGTGTGTACTCCCCTGATTACCCCTGTCTATGGGTTGTGTGTACACCCCTGTCTATGGGTTGTGTGTACACCCCTGATTACCCCTGTCTATGGGTTGTGTGTACACCCCTGATTACCCTGTCTATGGGTTGTGTGTACACCCCTGTCTATGGGTTGTGTGTACACCCCTGTCTATGGGTTGTGTGTACACCCCTGTCTATGGGTTGTGTGTACACCCCTGATTACCCCTGTCTATGGGTTGTGTGTACACCCCTGTCTATGGGTTGTGTGTACACCCCTGTCTATGGGTTGTGTGTACACCCCTGTCTATGGGTTGTGTGTACACCCCTGTCTATGGGTTGTGTGTACACCCCTGTCTATGGGTTGTGTGTACACCCCTGTCTATGGGTTGTGTGTACACCCCTGTCTATATGTTATGTGTTGTACACCTCTTTCTATGGCCTGAGGACACAGATACCCATCTGATGTCTAGATGTCTGATGCGACTAGTGGAGAATCAGAAGACAGACATGACCTGACCAGGTCCTAACACTATTAGTCCCTCACTATAACACAATCAAACCTAGTCTGTCTACATAAACACTGCTCTGATACTTATCCTGTCAGTCCAATGGTTCGGACACAGACAAATATATTGGCAAATTAGTTTTACAAGAAAGATTCTGATTTAATTTATCAGAACATCATCTCAACAAAATGGGAACAAGTCAGAGAAGGAATGTTTTTCTCTACTTTGTTTTCCAATAAACATTTTTTTATGATTGATATCAGGCTAAATACAACATACATTAATGACATGCTTGCTCCCCTTACATACGTGACATTACTCAGTTCAAGAAGGACATGATCCTTTGGTATTGTTCAGCACCACTGACAAGTAACCAACACCACCAGTTACAGAAAGCCAATTATGTGTCATATTATGAATAAAGTGCATTTGGTGCAAGCACACACAGATGGTCATATGGCCAATAGATTTGTATTTTTTTATCAGATTAGTCAGCTCTGAAGATGTTCATACAAAGAATGCAAACTTATAGGACAGCAGCAGGTGAGATTTGTGTTGTATGACATTTATTTTTATTTTTCTAATAATTAGCTTGTTGCCATATTTAAATCAGCTATGCAAGTGAAGATTATAACATAACTGACAAAATAATGCCAGAATACTGAAAAAGTATTGATATCATTCTTGTGATATCCTGATACAATAAGGAGACACAAGAGTTATCTCCTCTTGTGACCTGCTACACTGTGATAACACCAGAGTTATCTACCCTTGTTTCCTGCTACACCTGACATAAATCAATGACAAGTCTTAATAACTTAGTAACACCAGAGTTATCTCCCCTTGTATTCTGTAATGCTGTGATGACACCAGAGTTATCTCCCCTTGTATCTTGTATTGCTGTGGTGACACCAAAGTTATCTCCCTTTGTATCCTGTATTGCTGTGGTAACACCAGAGTTATCTCCCATTGTATCCTGTATTCCTGTGGTAACACCAGAGTTATCTCCCCTTGTACCTTGTATTCCTGTGGTAACACTGGAGTTATCTCCCCTCGTATCATGTATTCCTATGGTAACACCAGAGTAATCTCCCCTTGTATCCTGTATTCCTGTTGTAACATCGGAGCTATCTCCCCTTATATCCTCTATTCCTGTGGTAACACCAAAGTAATCTCCCCTTGTATTCCGTATTTCAGTGATGACACCAGTTATCACCCACTTGACTCCCTAACATACATAGATAGAATTGTATTTTACTAACAGTAAAGGTGATCCTTTTAGTAAATGGCAGAATGCCGTAAAAAGTTTGCGAAGATAAACTATTGAGTTATTTTTTGTGTGAGATGATAAGAAGCACTTTGATGTGAAGGTATTAGTAATGTTTGGCGTATCTGTTATAAGAGTTGTCCTCCCTAAACAGCTGCCTCACACAGCTATCTAATAGTTTATCAGATATGGCTAAGTGATTGAAGAGGAATTAATTGTAGTGTGGAGTGTTCATACACTCAGCAAATCATATATTCCAAATTCTCACCAGGAAATTAACAATATCAAGCTTGAAAAATAAAATATTTAAAAAGGTAACTTTACATCAATTTAAGTTCTTGAAATAATTTACATTTAATCTGTAAAGTGTAAAATTTCAAACAAAACAACCGTTCAGACATCATAATAATGATGATGTTGGTTGTAGGGCGATCATTATAAGATAAAACATGTTACGGTGGGTAAGGAGGCTTCAGAGTTATGTATCTGATTACAAGTGAAAATTCAAACTGTCTTTATAATGAAGGAGTACTGATAAAATATATATATATATGGAACAAAAGATCTGCCATTATTTGGGGATATGTCTTAATTAGTGTCTTCCTATTATATTTATATACTGACCTAGTTACTAACCTGACATAGTTACTGACCTTTCTTAGTAACTGCCTGTTTTAGTTACTGAATTAGTTACTAACCTGACCTAGTTACTAACCTGGCCTAGCTAATGTCCTGTTTTAGCTACTGTCCTAGTTCCTGACCTGTCTTAGATACTGACCTCGTTACTAACCTGACTTAGTTACTGACCTGTCTTAGTTACTGCCTGTTTTAGTTACTGAATTAGTTACTCACCTGACCTAGTTACTAACCTGGCCTAGCTAATGTCCTGTTTTAACTACTGACCTAGTTTCTGACCTGTCTTAGTTACTGAACTCGTTACTAACCTGACCTAGTTACTAACCTGACCTAGCTAATGTCCTGTTTTAGCTACTGACCTAGTTACTGACCTGTCTTAGTTACTGAACTCGTTACTAACCTGACCTAGTTACTAACCTGACCTAGCTAATGTCCTGTTTTAGCTACTGACCTAGTTTCTGACCTGTCTTAGTTACTGACCTGTCTTAGTTACTGAACTCGTTACTAACCTGACCTAGTTACTAACCTGACCTAGCTAATGTCCTGTTTTAACTACTGACCTAGTTTCTGACCTGTCTTAGTTACTGAACTCGTTACTAACCTGACCTAGTTACTAACCTGACCTAGTTACTAACCTGACCTAGCTAATGTCCTGTTTTAGCTACTGACCTAGTTACTGACCTGTCTTAGTTACTGCCTGTCTGAGTCCATGTTTCATTTTGAATGCTGACATGTCTTCAGTCTTTAATCTGTCTTGTCTCTGACCTTTGCCTAAGTCAATGACTTAATAACTTACCTTTCATGCTGATCAATTTTAATTACTCACCTGTCTTGTTTCTGACTTGTCTTAGCCACTTTCCTTGTTAAATGAATTCTGAAAAAAATGAATCAATATCACAAATTACAGACAAATAACTAACAATTACTATTATTACTTCAGATGTATTGTATAAACAACAATTTCCCCTTTTGTGATTGTTTAAAAAATCTTCATTTTGATGACAAACATCCATTGTCCTTTGATATCAAAATGTAGACTCTAGTTTCAACAACATGTAATAGCAAGTTAACTTTTTTAATCCCTTTGTTTTCCAGTGAATTCACTTGCATTTTTTGCAAGGTATTTATGTCTCACGCAATAGCTAGATAATGATAAGTTAAGAGTTAGAATAGAGAAGTTACAAAAGGGCCGCTTATTTCAACACAATTTTTATTTCAAAATCCACTTCAATGCGATCATATCATGTAAAGAAGAAAATGTTGCAGTCCTTTTCATTAAAAATTCTAGGATATTGTTTTAAACAATTTCAATGTTGCTCCCTAAATAAGGCTGGCAGAATATTAAATTAATTCTGAACCTTATTGTATAAAATCTCAAAAGAAATAGTATGCTGTATGTAGATTCAAGCTGCTAGAAACATTGATTTGTAGTTTGTTGACATGTTTACATGTAGTTTTCCCCTTTCAGACTCCCATAAAAAGTACTCCGAATTCTCCACAATTCTAATGGCAATTGAAGCGAACAAAACTTAACCTCTTCCAAAAGTTCATGTCATTCAATTATTGAATTTATCATAATTAGTTTAAATTTCATTCCACATGATCAAAGACATAAATTTTAATCAGATTAGAAATGTTTTCCAGTGTTTAATACACATTTCAGGAGACTTGATGGAGACTGCTAATTAAATTGTTTGCCTTTTAATTGACAACATATTTTTTATTTAAAAGTACAAAGTACAGCTATCAGGAAAAGGAAAAGCATTCAGAAAAACAGCCTATAAATTATAGGCAAAGCTTTTTCTTCAAATCACACACACACTACAGCATTAGTTTGACCAAAAATACGTTTTGTAGTATTCATACATGAAATTAGATAATCCAATTATATATACCGTATCTCAGTTCAAATCCCATTACAAGTCATTTATAAGTTCCTATCAATAGTTAAATGACACATGTCTGTTTATATGGGGCACAAAATTAAAATTAATTTCTTTTCATATTTCATTCTTAGAAATAATAGATAATTCATCTTACAGAGATATAACACATAAGAAATAATAATGTAGATACACTCTAATTTTTATATTACATATATCTCCATAACATAGAAATTCAATCGTAACCACTGAAATTCCAAATTTCTTTGGACGTTGTTTTTTCTTTGAAACACTTGTGTCATAGTTTTAGCTAATCAGAGACGCTGTTACAAATGGTGACATCAATTTTTGGATTATGAGATGATAACAGAAATTCTAAGCCAATGAAAATGCTTGTTTCGAGCAAAATTTGTTTATATGAAATATGATGATCAGCAAAAGTAGGTAAGAGTGCTGTTTGGTGATTTTTCTCTGGGGACTCCAGCTTTCCTTCGTCACCTGTACCTGTCTTTAAATGACTGACAGTTAATAGAACCTTATGTAAAAACAAACAAGTAAGCCTTATTTATTTAGCCAGTTATTTACTTTTGCTAGCTCATCATACAGTAAAATGTGCTTTTTGGAAATTAGGAAATGAACCAGTCTGAGCTGTTATGACTGTTCATATAAACATGTTGCCAAAATAACTAGCGAGCGACTGATATAAAACATGTTGCCATATTTAGCACACAAGAAAGTGTCATCATTCACCGATTCAGTGATACTTTGGATGTGTCTAACACAACTTTTGTGTAGGGGTTTGACAGGATGCTGGATTCGGAGGAGAGAACATGACTGATGAAGGATGCTTGCCTCAACATGGAGTCATTAAGTCTAGTTGCTAAGAAGTTTTACTCCATTTTCCTATCTCTGGTTTCTGGCTGGGAAGGCACGCAGACTGAGCAGCTTCCTCTGTGTTCCCGCTCAGTGAATCGACAAATAATGCTTCCTGCACCAGGCTAATTGTTGGAGTGTGGAGCAGCCCTCTTATATTTCTCTGATACTGTGTTGCAGCAGCTTTCCGTGTCCCTCGGGGTTAGTGAATGATATGGTAATGAGTATATTGTACAGAGTGACAACTGAACACATAACTTAACATGAAGTGCCCAATAAACTCATCAAGGTGATCAGACCTGACAATGGTGTTCAGTTTTTATACTTTGTAGAAACAATGTGGAGATTTTAGTGTTTTTTTATGAGAATTAAATTTGCCAGAATTTATATGTTTTACTTCAGAGACGGGAGATAGCATAATGTAATATGACATAAAAATAGTACTGAATGGTACTGAATTTTACTGCAAAATATAGCAGGGATAACTCTACAACCAATAAGCATCCTAAATCATTCAGGATCTTGATTAAATTACCAGAGACCACAGATAAAGTATAATGAAAACATTCGGAGAGAAGATTTCTCTGGTATCTCAGATTTTCTGATGTCCTCACAAGGACAGTGTAATTGTTTATAGTAGAGATTGTTCTACAATCATTCTGATTTTGTAGACCTGAATTAATGCTGTACATAATTCTGTACAACCCTAGATATAGGTGGTGGATATTGTAATCCCACGTACTT